>NW_017802935.1:3780253-3797520 GCF_001625305.1 Branchiostoma belcheri
GTACCAGCCTGGGACCTGCCAGGATCGCCCCTTGACCCCGCCAGGGACCCTGTAGCTGCCCGGCCGGAATGCAAGAGCTAGTCGGCACCCTATCGCATCCCGCACGGGTCTGACGGAAGACTGACTGGGCACCGGACGGGTCCCTAAACAGAAAACCGGTCGTCAAAGGGGACCAAAAATTTTGTGAATTTTAAAATAGAAGCCGCCTCAGCGCCCCGACAGGGAGCCGTAAAGGAAAATTCAATTGTGACCCTGACAGCCGGCGTACGCTCGGCTTCATGACGCCGGCCGGCGTCTACACCGAGAACATGCCGAGCGGGCGCCGTTTCACATGTGACTCCAGCTGAACTACTGATCCGTTCTTCCAGTCCTCCAGCACTCCTCCTGTGATCGCCGTTGAATGCCTGCTTTATTCCAGGGAAGGCGTACTAGGGAAGACGGTTATGGTTCTATATTAAAGCGTCTGCGATGTACGGCGATCAGAAAAGCATCCATCTCACAACACAGTCACCCTCGGCTTTCAGCATCTCTGAAGTGATGCCATTCATGTAAAGTCCCTGGCGGGTAGTTCCCGGGCTGTTTTTGACACTTTCAGGCGTGGGACACCCCGCGGCTACCGGGCTATTTTTTTTGGCCTGTCCGGGAATCATGAAGAATTCAACTCCGACTTCAGGACGTCAAGTTAGCGCTTTATTCTGCCTGTACAGAGACGCTGGTAAGGCACAGGTGTGGGCTTATGAAGGGTCTTATATTTTTTTGAACAGATTGTATCATTTATTAACATTCCTATCAGTGTTCAGAGGTACAGGCGCCCATGCTATATACTGGTTAGTTTTTGCATACTAGTAATATGCATTAAATGTTGGTGTGATCAATACTGGGATGGTTTATTCTGATTATCTAGCCTTCAAAACACGTGTATAGTATGTGTATTGTATCAAAAGTATTGTTGATACCATGAGATTTATTGAGATATTGACGAAAAACAGATTTTCAGTAATGGCGGCCTAAATTTGCGAATCAAGCACAAAAATATCTATTTGATCTCCACTGAAATGGCCTATCCTCAATCATTATCCCAAAAAACATGGGGAAAGACACCAAAGATATTATAATATCATAATGTAGTTACTGAGATATTGAGATATTGACGGAAAACAGATTTTCAGTAATGGCCACCTTGATTTGTCTATTGTGCGGCCCAAATTTGCATATTCAGCACAAAAAAACTGGTTTGATCCTTACTGAAATGGCTTAATTCCATTCGTTATCCCTTAAAAGATGGGGATAGACACCAAAATTATTCTGATACCATGAGTAGTTACTGAGATATTGACGAAAACTGGATTTTCAGTAATGGCCACCTTAATTTGCATATTGTGCGAATTGCCCAAGGATGACAGAGTGGCATCATTCAGATTCTGAAAGAGCACACCTCAGAGATATAGAAACAACAAAAAAACTTTGTATGGACCGCATTGCACGCTTATTGGTCTCTGCCACCAGACTAATTGAAGGAAAGACAGATAGATAATATCTTTGACATCAATTGTTTGTACCGGGGCCTGAGTTAAAGCAGTCGTCAACGCCACCAGTCCTGCAAAACATCTCAAAACATTTCAAGACAAAAGAAGACAAGAATAATGCTCCCTAAGACTCATATTCTCCTTCTAAGGATGTGCGTGCATAGGTGTTGATGAAAGAAAATATTTTAATGAAGAATAACAAAGAGGCATGGTTTAAGTGGCCCATAGGTCAGCGCCTGAGGTGTAAAGGCTTCAAGCACTGTTGAGTCATACTCGCTGGACAAGACAGGTCAATTATTGGCGCGATTTTGCACATTTTACTCCATTTCTTGGCAAGTTTTTAAATCCGAAAAATATTTCCGGTCATTAATTATTTCTTTGTGCACCTAACTGTGAGCAATAGCCAGGCTGACTGGATGTCATCCTCATTGCTTGTAGCAATTATCCAGTCAACATTCCTGAATGATTACTGGTCCAGCATATAATTACCAATTCTGCTGCGCTCTCATCCAGCGTTCTTATACAACCACCTACTAAAAACCTTTACCATGGAGAATTACCTTTCGGTGATTCAAAACAAATCATTTACAACTAGTATAACAAGACTGAGAATTGGTGCACATTGCTTAGAAATCGAGACGGGTCGTCACAAAAATATACCAGCCAAAAAGAGAATGTGTCCTGCCTGCAAAGACAAAGTTGAAGATGAATACCATCAATTCCCTCGCTGAAACGAAGAAAGGAAAAGACTAATGAAGTCATGTAAGAACAAAACAACGCTCCCTGGGACAAGTAGAGAAATTTTCAACATGCTTCTATCATGCCCCCAAAGAGAAACCATGTCATAGCAATGTGAAATGTAGTATGTATTGAATGAAAAAACACATGGGGCACACATTAGACAAACTTATCTATAACATTGAGTTATAAAAGGCCACCCCATTTTTATCGATTTTAAAAATATTAAAGGTTGCATGTAATTCTGTCAAAAGTCAATAAATGCTTGTATTATGACAACAACTTAAAGAAGTTTTTTTTTTTATCTCCCAACCTGACACTTTCCTTTGTGCTTTGTTATACAACAGAGTTCAGTTCGATGCATTTGACCAGCATAGTGGACTGCATGACATAACCTGGACATTGGCCGACTTTAAAACGTCAGCCCAAATTGCGTCAGGAGTAGTAGCTGTACAACAACTAACCGTAAGTAAATTTCTTTACAACATAAAAAGTGATGTGTTTTGATAGATCTAATAGTGAATACCCTTTCATGTTTAATGTTTTCCACTCTCTTATCTAAAATAGGTTTGTACATTCTATGTGTATTTCTTTTACATATTAATTAACAGCATAAACCTTCATAAAATCATTGTCATTACAGTACTTGTAAACATAGGCAAAACGATTTATGTCTTAAAATATGTCTGTTTACTTTGTTTTGTTTTTCAGTGTGGAGCCACCTGTACCACAAACTGTGTACAGACTGCAAAGGGACCCTGCTACAAAAAGGATTACGTCATTACCTTTGACCGTAGCCAGGTGGATGTGGGTGGACATGATCATGACTACCTGGTGACACTGACTGTCAGGAACAAGGCCACTCTCAGCACAACACAAACACTGAAGGTACATTGGAACTTGTTGTAACTTAGTACTTTTGCTTGTCGTTGCATCGGATTTAACTGTTTATTTGGTTAAAAACTATTCTTAGACATGTTGAAAAATGTCCTGCATGAATCAAAATGAAAAATAGTTCATAGTTGTTGGGTTTTTTGTTTGCATCATAACACTCACTGTCAGGAACAAGGCAACTCTCAGCATAACACAAATAGATTAGATTTAAACCTCCTTGACTAGACTGTTCCCTGTTACTGGGATGGACTCAATCATGAGAGTCCAAAATATGCGCTAAATTCTTGTAACGTTATATCTTTATTATTTTCATGTTAATAAATGGTTCCTAAGGTAGATTTTTATTCTACTTTCAACAAAATTACCTTTTACCTACTTAGGAACTGCGTAGAATAATATTTAGGGCGGCCCGATTTAAATAGCGATTGACGGATAATGTGCCGACTATTGTTTACATTTGACTCAGCGGGGTTGCCGGCAGCGAATTTGTAAGAGTTGGAAGAGTTGGAGTGATATACTTTTAATACATGCACCTTTGATACAGAAAAGGACAGTGCTATGCCCCTTGCAATTGACTGCCGAACCATTATTTACCGTCTATCTATGAGAATACCAGGATTAGTAAATCGAAATCCTCTGGATCCAAAGTTTTCCCAAGAAATCCTGCTGCTAAACGTCGACTGTGTCAAGCTACGTACTGCCCGCCCACTTACCTCAGCAGTTACCCCGTTCCGTCATCTGTCGACACTTGACAATCTTTGTCGTCTGCAACAGTTGCTCTTCTCCTGTTAAAGAAATAAAGGACAACGTCAAAGAGATAGACATTACGCATGCAAAAGTACGACCGCGATGACAAAATGTTACGGCTGCGTGGTGGGAGGGGGGCGCTCTTGTCCCGTTTCTAAACACTGGAGCAAGCGTTTCATCTATCTAACAAACATCAAATGACACTCAAAAATACTACAAACCATATTCAGATCCAGGGTGTCACAAATGTTGGCCCTTGGAAGCCTAAAAGCGTTGACACCTCAACCAAGATGACAAGAGTTCTCTCCGAAGCCGGCCCGTGACCTCTGAACTTGTTTGGCGACATCTGACCTTATTCCACGAACCTGATGACACAGTGAATGCGCATCACGAACCTGATGACACAGTGAATGCGCATCACTTTTCTGGTTTTGGATATGGCGAAAGGCGAGCAGTATTGTAACTCTTTTAAAACAGCTTGCAGAGTATGCAAACCCATGTTAAGTTATCACTAGCTTCGATTTACATCTAGTTCTACGCAAACCTGTTTTATTGTTCTCTTGTTCCAGATAACAGTGGACACATCCCCGCCTCTTCCCGGTACTGTGCATGACGGTCTAGAGGGGCAGGCAGAGATAGATTATCAACAGACGACAGCGATTAAGACCTGGTGGGACGGCTTCTTTGACGAAGAGAGCGGCGTGAAGTTCTACCTGTATGGCTATTCTACCAGCTGCTTGGATGCAGATGATCTCCAACTACCGAAGGGAGCGTCTGTAAGTACTCATATGTTAACGTTATAACATACATGTAACTAAATACGTGTATATTAACACTTCAGTGACTTTTGATTTTTACACTATTGAAAACATCGGACCCTTTTTGGAATAATTAGCGATAGTCTAATTGCCTAATCTCAGCACTTAATCCGAACTGTAACTGGACAATGTTCCAATGTTCATCGTTGCACCAGCCTACGTTGAATGAATTCAAACTGAATCGCAGATAACCAGGACAACAGACACCAACGCTGTCTACACGGCACCATCCCCCGGGACCTACTTCTGCACAGTGGTGGCCTACAACCACGCGCTGGACCCGTCCGCACCGGTGTGTTCTGACGGCGTCACGGTGGACGTCACCCCGCCGACTCTCACGGCCATCCACGTGGACCACCTCGCCGTCCGGCCTGGGGTGGTGAAAGATGCTGGCGGCGACGTCTGGTTGATAGACCAGAGACGACACCGCGTGCTGGTGTTAGACCCTCCGGCGCAATGCCTGTAAGTCCCGTTAGTGGGGTCGTGTGGCACAACGGCAGCGTGCGCGACTCGGAATCAAGAGGTCCCGGGTTCGAGTCCTGACATGCCACCGATCTTGTGCCCTTGGGAAAGGCACTTAACACGACTTTCCCCACTAGACTCAAGTGAAAATGAGTATTGTATGTCCAGTATTTGTTATTATGTGCGGGACACAATACCAGCAACAGCTGCCTCTGTTCCGCGTGTATTGCACTCTTACAATTTCAATAGATCAAATCAAATCAAGTCCCGTTATATTCATGCACTCGTCGTCTGTAACCTTTATTTCAGAACTTTGCCTCTTTATATTTTGTATGTTGTATAACTCTCAATTTTAGAATACAGTTTCTTCATTCCACGATATTCCATAGGGTAGATAGAATTGTGAGCAACATTAGGTTCCTGGTTGGATTGATTCCGAAACATCATCAGGTACTAGTAATATGTTTGTAACCTTTATTTTAGAACTGTGCCTCAAGTAAACAACATCGATGACTACGCCCCGAGACGCGATCTCGTGACGAACACCACCCTCACTAACCAGTACTGCACTCGGCACTCAGGAGCACCGACCACCAACTACGTTTCCATGGACCGAAACGTAAGTACTTTATATAAGTTTTCCAGAGGGCTATTCTGAGGACATGAATGTGACAATGGTGATGGACTGTGGAATCGAGTTATTATCAGTAATTTCCCGAAAGCAAACTACAATTGACCCCCCAAATCAGTGTATGTCCCCAGTTTAGTGTCTGGCCAACCACTGTCTTTCTCTTGACATGGAGTTTCGTTACGATGTTGTTGTTATGCTGAAAGTAAAAGGTCGCAAGGAATTGAAGTAAAGCGTGCTTTTGTTCCTGGTGGCCATTAACACAGTGCATGCACACACATTAACATATCATTAGCAATTAAAGTGTGTGCATTTTTACAAAACGTGTCGGACACGAAAGAGATGTTACTACAAAGAGAATTAAACGTGCCTTTATTTGGTACTTCAGCTGTTTGTTTCCTGGATCGGTGAGGATGAAAGCGGGATTTACGATTTCTCGGTGGGGTTGAGCAGCACCAGCAGTACAAGTAGCCCCGACATCATGCCCTTCACCTCCACCACCGGCATTCCGGAGCTGCGCTTCTCCCATCCACGCCTCAGTCAGAACTCCCAGTTCCACCTGGTCATCAAGGCTGAGAACAGCGCGGGGCTAACCACTGTCAAGGTACGACATTTGTGTTCATAGCGATGTAATCAAACAAAGAAAACTGAATACCCAACATTCCATGCTCATACAGCCCATGTCTGCATTATTAACCGGTAAGTCGATTCGCACAAGAAGGGATGTTAGACTCTGCACTCTGGACCTTTTTCCAACACCAATCAGAGCGGAAAGCAAACAATCCTTTTTTCTTATCCTATGAATATGTGAAACCAGTTTAAATACTTTAGTGAGTTTCATTAATTTCATTATTAGAAGAACACAAAATGGTGTCAGAAGTGGGATTCAGCTCATGTTTTGTATTTATGGCTGGATGCGTTAAGATGTAAAAATGAAGATTTGTAACGTCTCACGGTGTTTTTTCTTGCAGGCTGTGGGTCCTACTATCGTGGACATAACTCCACCGCAGTTCACGGGACAAATAACGCTATCTAAGGAAGGGAATTTTCTTGTAGGCCGTTGGACAGGGAGCGACTTCTTTGATGACGAAAGCCAGGACCCTTTGATGTATTCATTCGCTGTTGGTAAGTAACACTCTTGATTACTTCCATATCCGAGATGACAAAGGGTTTTGAATTGCGCATATGCTTAAGTTTTTGGCGATGGTATGGTATATATATTATAACGTTACAAAACTTAATATACCAACAAATCATGTTTCATGTATTCAGGACGTCACCCAAGCTTGGCTGACGTCTTGCGTTTCCGCCATGTTGGAGCCAATGGACCCTGTGTTAGCGCCCAGCCTCCAAACTGCGCAGCGATTGGAACAGACGTCCTCCATCCAAGTGACAGTCTGTACATGTTTGTCAAAGTGACCAATCCGGCAAGCCTGTCGGTTATCGGCACCTCAAGCGCTTACAGCATACCCCGCACACTTCCCGCCAATGGTGCCGTCTTTGATATTAAACCAGATGTGGATGACCCAGGAAGTCATGTAAGCTGTTGTTATATAGCTGTTAACCTTATAGGATAGGATACGTTTAAAGTGTGTCATATACTGCTAGTTGTTTGGTGTCTTATCATACTAGTATTTTACTTTCTTGCATCTCATTAGTATTCCCGTGTGTCCATCGGGACATTAAAAGAGCAACGTTAACCTGTTACATCCGCAGTTATGCCTCTATATAAGATAATTAACTTCGCTATTCATGACAAACACTTTATGGTCTGGGTGTCATCATCAACCATAGCGTGTACTATGGCATTGTGATGAATATATTTTTCCGGGAAAAGGCCCTCAAGAGTTGATAATCAAAATGAAAATACCACAGTGCCCCTACAAAATATCAACATTGTCGGTCTCTTCCTCAAGGATTACGAAGACGTCGACGCCCAAACAGACACCGGAGCTTTGTCGGCACGTTGGTTCGGCTTCAGTGAAGATCCAGCGGCAGTTACCTATGAGGTGGCGGTAGGAACAACTGCCGGCGGTCAGGACGTCCAAGCCTTCACTGCTGCTGCCGGCACGGATGTCTCCATCACCGGCCTTAGTCTCCAGTACTTCCAGGTTGGTGTCTTGTCATTTTTCAGTCACTGTTCTACTTCTCCCTTCAAGTCGACGATTTGATTGTTTGGAGAAAGGCTAAGACTGTAATATACAAAGTCGGAAAAGTCGGAAAGGACAAATCTACCAGACCAATCATGGGCCTGATTCCACAGGTCCCATTATTGGGAAACCGATGGCCAACCAGAAGGTCGTTGAAGTCATTGTAAGACCAATCATTGGATGACTTGTGAATTTTTTGTCACACCTGTAACTATGAAACGAAAATTCAATACAGTTGAGTAAACAACTGTAATGTTTTTGTCGTACTGAAAATTTCCAGACCTACTTCATCACGGTAAAGGCAACGAACAACGCAGGGTCTGTCACCATCAGTTCAGACGGGGTCACCGTTCTAGAGCACGATGGCCCGGTACAAGGCATGATGGTGAAAGATGGACCAGGATGCTTTGAAAACTCAAATGGTAAGAGAAGTTTGCTATGTTATTCTATAGATACTAGTATGCCCAACATCGTCAACGCCTAAGTGTGTAAAGTATGTGTAACAAGTACGACTCCGTCGTAATGACAGGCAGTCCTTCTCCTCTCTTACAGTTACATGTCAAGACAACGCTGAATATCAGCGATCGACGACGACCATGTGGGTGCGCTGGAATACGCCGAGCAACATCACGAGCTTCATACGCGAGTTCTATTGGACCATAGAACAGGAAATACGAGACGGTACGTGAACATTCAATTATTGTGCTGGTGTTGTACATTCATTGTGCAATGTTTGTAAATGTTTTTACACTGGTAGAATCGCTTTGTTACACCGTCTTTTGAAACAAAACAAACCCTGAAAGAGTAGAGGCCCTTCCCGGTGTGAGTGGTTCAAACCTTACAGTCTTATTTCCGCACCATGGTTCGCATTAATAAATTAATATTGTGAGGTCACCTGAGTAAGCGCCGAATGGCAGCCGGTACAGCCTGCCTTGCGATTTAGCCCCACCAATTGTAAACCCTTGGCTGCAAGGAGAGAGTAGCCGGCCTACCCGATGTTTAGAATATATAGTAGATTGCAATAATACCTCCTTTCTCATACAGCAAGCGACAGCCTCGCGTACACCAGCCTGGGCTGCTGGAAAGACGCTGGTGACCCTGCCATTACGCCTCTTGAGGGGCTAGATGAACGCTTGGACGGCGACTTCCGTTTCCGTGAAAACGCCATCGCAAAGTGCTACAACGTAGCACGTGATCGTGGTGCCAGCGTGTTTGCTCTAAGGAGTGGTGGAGAGTGTTACGGGTCTGCTGATGGTCACAGCACCTACAACAAGTACGGACCGTCCACCATCTGTGAAGAGGACGGCAAAGGCGGGCCTTGGGCAAATGAGGTCTACCAAATAACAGGTAAGACTCAGTACATGTATATAATGTAGAAATCAATGAGAATTTGCGTATATTTCTGTGACAGAATTATGTAAATGCGGGTTTACCTTCAGCTAATTCATTTTAAAGAACTAGATAGACATCTTGTTTTTTGTTCTTGTTCTTTGCTCATCTTCTTTTCACTTTTATCATGAAGCATGGTATCGACGCACGGAGCCTCTGAGCGTGAAAGGGGGTGCGGCAATCCAGTCCAACCTCAACCTGCGCCCGGGTAATAGATACCGGTCTATCATCACTCCGTGTTACAAAACGGGGTGCTTCGAACCGGTGGTAAGTAGCGGCACGTGGATCACTCCAAATGCCCCGGTGTCTGGCCGCCTGAGTGTTGCTGTTACAGAGACCAGTGGGGAGGGTCCTTCCACACTCACGTTCAGCTGGGACGCTTTCGAGGACGGAGATGTGCCCAAATCAGTGTCGGACGGATACGTGTGGACACCAGTGTCCACCCCTGCGATTGATCGGTACGAGTGGGCAGTGACATCCGACACAGAGAGAAAAGAGCTGCTCCTGCCCTGGACACAGATAGACATCAGCAACAATGATGTGGTACGTGTAAATACTTTATTTAATAGTTCATTAACTAGTTTAACTAATTTATTTGATAACTAGTAAGAAAACAAGAGACACATTTTATTATCTAAACAACATGCCCTGTTTCTGTCCGGGACATTGAAGAAGTCCATTTATTATGTACTACATGTACGATAGCGCTTAAATAATTTTGTCATCTTTTCAGGAACGCCATCAACACTCTGCCAGTGTTCCCCGGCACATCTTAGCTACCGGCTGCCCGAAGCTGGTCGTCCGTGCCATCAACAAAGTGGGGTTACAGTCCTCAGTTGAAACTGACATCAATGACTGCAGTAGAAACACCATCGGACGCCAGCACCTCGTCATTGACGCTACAGGTGGGTACATTCACATGGAATAGCGGTTTTTATTACTCACTGAAACATGAGTGGCTTTTGCATTGTATTGAATGCTGTAAGTATGAAATACAGCAGTGGTTTCCGAGTCATTTATTTAATGTGTTAACATACAGGAACTGTTCAACTTGAGAAGAATGCCTTGTGGTACCAAGACGACGCGGATTACACATCATCGCAGTCTACACTGTCGGCAGTGTGGCCAAGTCTGCGACAGGGACAGTACACATGGGCAGTCATCGAGGAATCTGCAAGCAACAGTGACTACGGCAGTGTGTCTGGCAGCAGTCAGTTCCCATACCCGTGCGCGCATCCCCTCGCAATATCCTGTGGGAACACGACTGACGAGTACGTCAACGTCGACAATCTGGCGCTCCAGCAAGGCAGGCGCTATCACATCTGCATCCACGCTAACAAAACATTACAAGAGTACGAGACGTTTTCCCAGTGGCTACCGGCCGTCTCTGCATGTAGTGACGGCATCACTGTAGACCGTACGCCGCCAACTCCTGGAAGAGTGTGGATCGAGAATTCTGACGACAAGAGTTACCAGGTATGATCTTACAAAATGTATTTACTCGTCACTTAGGCCATGTTGATTTGATTATATGGATGACATCCTCCGGGAGCCCTAAAACTGATGCGCGCGTGCGAATAAAAAAAAAGTTTTGCAAAAAAAAAAGTCTACGTGGTCATGAGGGTTGAGCAAATGGCACAGAATATGGTTTGGCGAATAATCTAGTCTTCAAATTAATTTCTTTACAATTTCGTCTTTTTTCGTTTGATTTTGGCATTCTACGACATTGGTATAGTTTTTATCAATTTTTTTTGTAACTTATGGTATATTTTTGCTCATTTTGCAACTGTTTTGTACGATTTACAGTATGGTTTAAAACTTTTTTTTTTGGAAACGGCCGAAAATTCATGCGCGCGCGGATGTCATCCATATAATCAAATCAACATGGCCTTACATGAACATTTGTCAGCTGCTTTCTCTGGGTAAATAAGGACTTGACAGGTGTAGTAGATGTGTCTAACTGTTCTCTCTACCTGCAGTCGTCGTCCTCGGAGATTGTTGTACGGTGGACCTCGTTTGTGGACCTTGAAGAACACGGAGTATCTCGCCATGTCTCCGGCATCAGGACATACCTGTGCGCCATTGGTAAGAAACCCCGTTTTGACGCCAGCTCACGCGCGCTCGCGATAGTCGGTACTCTCGCGAGAGCACATTCAAAATGGCGCTCGTAACTAGAAATGGGTCTCATCATTATACCTATGTTTGGTATCATGGTCTCATAATGTATACATTGAATAGCTGTTGTTATAGGTTCCTGTTCTTATCCCTTGAACGATTAACTATTAATAAATGAAATATTCTATCAGCACACTTTCAAGGCAAAGTATGAAATAACTTTTAAAAGTGGTATTTGTACCCACATCGCTAACTAATAACATTCCAGCGATAAGCTGTTATACTTTTAAAGCTTCCTTACCTACCTGTATATTATTCTCCACAGGCACCTCTCCAGGAGGCATAGATGTTCAGGATTTCACAGAAGTCGGAAACATCAACAGCGTCGTCATCCACAACCTGGGTCTTAACAGTGGAATCACATACTACGCAACGATCAAAGGTCCATAACTTTACATTTGTAGCTAGGCTACTGTAGACTGAAGCTTGCTCACTCTCGCTTTTTATGTTCAAAATCTAGCATGATTGCAGAACCAGGTTCATATTATTATGTAAACCGTTGTTTTTGTTCTGTTTCTTGTTCCGTTCCAAACACTGACCTCTGACCTGGTCAATGACCTGAAGCAGACTGTCTCTGACCATGGTAACTGGTGTTGGGTTACATAATGTTGCAATTTTATAGTAGGAGGGATTTAGACTCATTTCGCCATATATGTGAATGTGTTAGAGTAAGAATTAACAGAGCAGACCACATGCGAAGGTAAACATTATGCTTTTGCTTCGCAAATGTTACCTTTCTAATTTTAAAATTATTTTCTAAGAGTGAGTAGAACCCAAGATGGACTTTTGCTAAATCATCTTTCAGCTTCACGACTTAGATTATGACACGCGAATCACTAATCTTGTTATTTTATATGAAATCGCTGTAAACTTACAGGGGTTGATTTCGTCGGACTCTCGGCCATTGCTGTCTCGAATGGCATACTCGTCGATACAACACCTCCTGAGAAGAATGACAAAGGGATTGACATCGGTGGTCTATTCCTCCAATCCTTGGATTCCATCAGTGTCAGGTTTGTGGGTCTCATACCTGATATACCAATTGTACTACACGTGCTATCCATCGCTTGCAAACGATGCTAGCCTGACAATACCTCCTTCTTTCCTTCCTTCCTTCCCTCCCCTCCTCCCTCCCTCTCTTCCTTCCTTTCTCCCTTAATTCCATAGATTTTCGATTAAGGTATGCACAAACACATACCTCCTCGACCTCCTGTACTGCATCTCATCTGAAGGTTGACGCGAGCTCTTGTTGTATGGACGACTGCTTGAAGATTCACGATTTCATTTCCACAGCTGGCCCGATGTTTTCGTTGACAAGGAGAGTGGAGTTACCTCGTTCTACTGGGCGGTTGGGTCTGCTCCTCGGCTGGACGACGCTGTGCGTTTACAGCCTGCAAAGGACGACATGGCTGACTCTGCCGTAGATCCTCCTTTGCTGGAAGGTCACACCTATTACATAACAATAATGGTAAGTATAAAGTGTTATCACGCATTGTAGTCCTATTGTCCTTTAATCCTGCCCTACAGAGATTTCTTGAACATGGCATTGTCTGCGATTTTCGAGAACACAATATCCAAATACTGTCATGGCTATATGTAGAACTGATTCAAATTTCAACTCCCTGACCATGGATTTTACTATGTTCTTTCCACAGGCAGAGAACGGAGCTGGCCTTGTCAGCACTGCCATTTCTCACGGCTACGTGGCTGAAACGTCCCCACCCGAGGCTGGGTTTGTCCACGATGGACCCGCCGCGGACCCTCCAAACGACCTGGATTACCAGACTGACAAGACAACCATCAGTGCACACTGGGGAGGGTTCCATGATCCTCACACAGACATCGTGAGTTACAAGTGGAGCATCGGAACATGTCCAATGTGCAAAGATGTCCTGGAAGACGTGGATCTTGGGATCAAATCAGGTATTTTTAGTCAATACGTTCCATTTTTCTTGGATTGCAAAACCTTCTCAAGATGGCATTTGCACCATCTTTCAACAGCTTTCTTATTCCGTACATTTGCGATGTCTATGTCTTCCAGATATGTCAGCATCCAACCTGCCGCTGGTTCCGGGTTTTACGTACTACGTGACGATCACGGCGTGTAACGCTGCCCAACTGTGCACCACCGCTTCTTCTGACGGGGTTCTGATGGACGACACGCCGCCTGTCGCAGGGACTGTGCGCGATGGAGCCGCTGACGTGGACGTCCAATATCAGCCGTCTACGTGAGTAGACATTTAGCCTGGCTACACTAAATTATGTTCATGCATCAGCAACAAAAGTGTATCAGGAATATTTTAACAATTGCAAGTGCAGCACAGACATGATTGGTAATTCTAACACGGTGTCGCAACTTTGTTAAACGTATACAAACGGATATCTCACATACGTTTAAGTCGACTATCAGGGGTCCAATAGGCCAGTTCGGTTCAACAGAATTTCTTTGGTTTACTCACTCAGAAAAGGTTGAATCTTTGATTGAGATTGACACCTTTCTTGATCATTTCTAGATACCTGCTGCGAGCCAGCTGGTTCGGGTTCCACGACGCCCATTCACAACTGTCTCACTACGAGTGGCGGGCGGGAACATCGTCTGGAGGCAGTGATATCTTACCTGCATCAACGCTTCATCTGTCAGAAACGGCTGTAGTTACCCTGACAACACCCATGCCTGCAGACACCACAATCTACGTGACTGTCAAGGCGTTCAACAAAGCGGGGTTATCGGTGGAGAGAAGTTCCGATGGATTCCTCATTGATGCCACCGCACCAACAGTGACTACACGCACTGCAATTGACCTGAGTTGGGGGTCACTGAAGGCTGATACACAGGTACTGCACTCTGCTATTGTGCATGGGTCCATAACGGTTACATGAATACAAAATACTGTTTTACATGTCTAATCATTAATCTGTAGTTTTGATTTCTAACGGAAAAGGAACTCATTTTAACTGAACTGCACCATTCTTTGTTTATGAACGAGTAAGCCCCTGCCTACATAGCGTCACTTTATGCTGAAAGAACAATTCATTTGGCGAGCAGTAGGTCATATGTTGCATGAGATCATCCACCGTATCTAGTGAGTGTCTTTCTGATAATATGCTATGTAACCACTGCTTATCATTGAATGTTTTGATACTCGAGATTTTTAGGAACATTACTATGCCACCCTTAATCTACACCTGTCAATGATATTCCAAACAATGTATACTTACCGTTTTTTCAGGTCATCAGATCACTCCTACGAGTCAGTTGGCAGTTTGCTGACCCCGACTCTGGGATAGAGTATCACCTCCTGTCTGTGACTACTCACCAGGAATCCCGCCACGACCTACCTACGATAAAGGTAGGGATTTATAGTCTTTAGTTTGTTACATAAATGCAAAGGCAATGCATACACTGTCGATATCTATCAGTGAACAAAACCAGAAGTTGCGAGGTTGAAGATTCACAAAATCTACTTAAGTCACGGTTTTGTGCAGGCTTAAGCGAATCTGTACGTATTAAATCGCATTAGCTGTAGTTTATGTTATGCTCCACCTCTACTACAGAGGATGAATGATGATGATGATGTTATGGAATCTTGTTAGAATATGTCTCTATCTATTGAGAACATACCCTTTCTTATTACATTGATTCAGAGCTTGTTTGGCCATTGTACAATTTGTCCTTTCACATATATGCAAATGGTTTCACTTATTGCTTATTTGCCTGTATACAGGTCAGCGGAAATGACCAGAGCTACACGTTCAGTAACATGACATTGCACGATGGGAACCGCTACTCAGTGACAGTGGTCGCCTGTAACAGGGCAAAGCTCTGCACAGAATCCACCTCAACCGAGATCATGGTTGGTTTGAACCGTCTTTTAGTGTGGATAACATTTGTCAAGTGTTATTTCAATTTCTTACCTTACAATGACACAACACTGTGTGATTTGCCATATGTAAACTCCGAATACACAAAGTTGTTGACAGACCGTGAAAAGTAATGAGGACGCTGTATACAATACAAATGTCTCCTCACATATGAACTTACATACTATTAGGTGGACGGCTCACCCCCAAAAGTTGGGACATTCGCAGTAGGAACGGACCACGCCATAGATAATCAGCGGCCTCAAAGTGGGTGGATGACGTGGCAAAACAACGTCAACGGCAACCCTACACTTCTCCGCCTGGCTTGGCTGGGCTTCACTGACGTGCATTCTGGAATCGACAAGTATCTGGTTTTCGTGGGAACCAACTTCGACGCAGACAACCTTATTCCAGTAAGTTTAATGTGATGTAAGGATAGACAAATGAAATACTATTTTAAACGTGTTTTCTGGACCCAAAATGTGCAAAGCAACCAGGAGACGAAAATGTCATATATTTGAGAGCAAAACGTCATTTACGTTTGATGTATTCATTGGCCATGAGCATTTTTGTCAAAACATAAACATCATAGAAATACAAATGTGCCCTTCAATATCGATCAACATGAATTTGAATAATCTAGCCCCCTTCCAAAAAACGATCGGACTTTCATTGGCTATGACCTGTATGTATAAACGTTTGATGTTTTGCTCATTTTAGACATACAAACATTACTGCGTTCTTGACATGTTTGTACGAATTTAGTTACATTATCACTACTGTACTGGAAACAGAAAAGTAGCAGTTAATTTTGTTGTTCTTAACAACAAACTCTATGACCTACTTTAGAGCGGACCGATAGAGGTTGCCCCCAGTGACTCATCGTTGACAACCCTGGAAGGAGTGGTTCATACCGCCGAGATTCCTGTTGCAACGGCGTTGAGCGGTGATTCCACAGTCTACATCAAGATTGTGGCTGTCAACGAGGTACAATATTCCACAAGCTATTTGAGATTTTAACAATTTGAGTTGTTACGACTTTGTACTTGGAAGTACGTTCCTTTGATCAAGGTTTTCAACAAGAATACAGTAGTCGAATACTGTAGTCGAGAAATTAGATTTGCGGACTGATTTGCGGACTGTGACTTTGGACATGTTATGATTATTATGTTAGGTATTTAGTAATTTAGTTTTGTAGTAATTTGAATTTTATTTACTTATTTATTGTGTTCCCCCGTGACCCCCCCCCCCCTCAACTGGACCTCTGGGAAGAGCGGCTAAGGCCGACAGGGCATTTCCAGTATAAATAAGGGATATTGATTGATTGATTAACCATTACATTGAACAATGTAATGGTTAACGCTCTGATCATGGTAACCACGTACTCAGCAACTAGATTGATCTGTGTGTGCGCCTGCGCGAAATTTATAGTATTTTCTCGCGAGAGTTCCCCGTGACGAGATCTGGAAGTCTGATAGAATGTTGTTCTTTTGAAGGTTGGCATGAGAGCACCCGCTTCACATGAAGCTTTCTCCCTCGTGTCATCCGCCGCCGACAGAGGCTTTCTGTCTCTGGTAAGAAGATGCCAGGCCCACACCTGCCTAGGACACTGCATATGCGCATCTCAGGACAAACTATGTACACCGACGGCATCCTGTAGCACAGCGACTGGAGGTAAGCTATCCGCGAATTCGCGTTATGGATAATAATAACTTTGCTGTACATCAATTTGGTACAAAACTACTTTTTCATCAGGATAACCTAACAAATACAAGAGTAGGTGGCTAGTATGGGATAGATATGAGCTTTTACAATCATTGTAGGATTTTCTAACTATACAGTCTTTGATGTAAATTTCTCTCTCTCTCTCTCCCTCCTC
>NW_017802935.1:3797540-3799005 GCF_001625305.1 Branchiostoma belcheri
ATGGATTCCTCATTGATGCCACCGCACCAACAGTGACTACACGCACTGCAATTGACCTGAGTTGGGGGTCACTGAAGGCTGATACACAGGTACTGCACTCTGCTATTGTGCATGGGTCCATAACGGTTACATGAATACAAAATACTGTTTTACATGTCTAATCATTAATCTGTAGTTTTGATTTCTAACGGAAAAGGAACTCATTTTAACTGAACTGCACCATTCTTTGTTTATGAACGAGTAAGCCCCTGCCTACATAGCGTCACTTTATGCTGAAAGAACAATTCATTTGGCGAGCAGTAGGTCATATGTTGCATGAGATCATCCACCGTATCTAGTGAGTGTCTTTCTGATAATATGCTATGTAACCACTGCTTATCATTGAATGTTTTGATACTCGAGATTTTTAGGAACATTACTATGCCACCCTTAATCTACACCTGTCAATGATATTCCAAACAATGTATACTTACCCTTTTTTCAGGTCATCAGATCACTCCTACGAGTCAGTTGGCAGTTTGCTGACCCCGACTCTGGGATAGAGTATCACCTCCTGTCTGTGACTACTCACCAGGAATCCCGCCACGACCTACCTACGATAAAGGTAGGGATTTATAGTCTTTAGTTTGTTACATAAATGCAAAGGCAATGCATACACTGTCGATATCTATCAGTGAACAAAACCAGAAGTTGCGAGGTTGAAGATTCACAAAATCTACTTAAGTCACGGTTTTGTGCAGGCTTAAGCGAATCTGTACGTATTAAATCGCATTAGCTGTAGTTTATGTTATGCTCCACCTCTACTACAGAGGATGAATGATGATGATGATGTTATGGAATCTTGTTAGAATATGTCTCTATCTATTGAGAACATACCCTTTCTTATTACATTGATTCAGAGCTTGTTTGGCCATTGTACAATTTGTCCTTTCACATATATGCAAATGGTTTCACTTATTGCTTATTTGCCTGTATACAGGTCAGCGGAAATGACCAGAGCTACACGTTCAGTAACATGACATTGCACGATGGGAACCGCTACTCAGTGACGGTGGTCGCCTGTAACAGGGCAAAGCTCTGCACAGAATCCACCTCAACCGAGATCATGGTTGGTTTGAACCATCTTTTAGTATGGATAACATTTGTCAAGTGTTATTTCAATTTCTTACCTTACAATGACACAACATTATGTGATTTGCCATATGTAAACTCCGAATACACAAAGTTGTTGACAGACCGTGAAAAGTAATGAGGACGCTGTATACAATACAAATGTCTCCTCACATATGAACTTATATACTATTAGGTGGACGGCTCACCCCCAAAAGTTGGGACATTCGCAGTAGGAACGGACCACGCCATAGATAATCAGCGGCCTCAAAGTGGGTGGATGACGTGGCAAAACACGTCAACGGCAACCCTACACTTCTCCGCCTGGCTTGGCTAGGCTTCACTGACGTGCATT
>NW_017802935.1:3799025-3800086 GCF_001625305.1 Branchiostoma belcheri
AAATGTTTCCACGTCCATCGCTGCTTCCTGGCACGGGTTCTGGGACGCCGAGTCGTTTCTCCACCACTACATGTGGTGCGTGGGAACCACCGCAGCTCCAAACGAGTGCTCCGTGCTGACTGCTACAGACGTGGGACTTAGAACCGCCGCAAGGACTCAGCTGGAAACGGCGTTAGATTCTGGTAAGAATTATCTTATGGTTTGAAACTCAAATACTTACTTAAATGTAATGAACCGATTGATATTTCATAAATCAAACATCGTGCATATCATGTGCCAGTGTGATGTAATCTCTTATTTGTGAAACAGTAGATACTACTAGTATACTTAAACATCTTTTGACTCTATCGCTTGTCAGGTGTGAAGTATTACTCGAAAGTGTACGCCGTTGACGCTGCCGGTTTGCAGTCAGCCGTCGCTAAGTCCGACGGTATGACCATCGACACCACAGCTCCAGTCCTGATGGAAAAGTTGGAGGTCGGACAGAACATTGTACAAGACTTCTCATTCGAGGAGTCGTCAAGCCAACTCCGTGTGGAGTCAGGAGACGCGCTGGACTTCAGTTCACTCCCGTCCTTTACGTCCTCACACTGGACGGTTGAGGAAGGCTCAACCGCTGCGGTTTTGAACGCGTCTGCAGGGGATCACGGGATCAATTTCCTGTACCTAGCTGGTTCCATCTCACAGCTGCTTAGCACAACCACAGGCAGCAAGTACCGAATGACGTTATCATTAAAGCACAACCCCTATGTAAAGAACAAACGCTCAGACGAAGAAGTCCTGATAGTAGCTCCTGGGGTCAGCAAGATCGTTCAACTGTACCACCGACCTGGCCGACATGATGCACAGAGTGAGAACCGGTGGCAAAAAGCCACGATGTTCTTCACGGCAACGAGCGGGTCGTCCGCCATTTCTATAGCAACGCCGGGAAGAACGAGGGGGGTCCTCATTGACAACGTGGACGTTCGGCTGTGCAATGTGATGGAGGTTGGGGAGGGAATGAGCAGCAACAACAGCGTCCATGTCGAACTGGAGATCATCCATGGCTTCAATTCAGTGTT
>NW_017802935.1:3800106-3806282 GCF_001625305.1 Branchiostoma belcheri
TATATATATATATATACCATGCAGGGGTTGTCACATGTCATTATGTATTAGTAGATGTAGACTGCTTACTTTATGTCGGGTATACGTAGGGATAAACATTCTTATAAATGAAAACTATCTAGATTATAGCATAATTCAGATGCAGCTATGATTTGTTTGTGAACGTTTTTACGTTCAGCCTTTCTAAAATGTATACCATTCGCCATTCTATACAGTACCAACTACAATAGATCTTATTGACACCATGGACTTCTCGGACTTTTCGTCGGTGTCTGGAGCCGACGACATCGCACACACACCAGCTGCGGACTTCCTGGCTGCAGCGTGGACACCCAGTTCACAAGTTACAAGGTAACAACGTTTACCTTCATGATTCTCTATCTGTCCACCTAGGCCGATATGTATACATAATGCCATACAAAAGAAACCGTGTCATAGCATTGTAATATCCCATTACATCATGTTTTGAAGGATTTTGCTAGATTAGTAAACGAGGTCATCTTGAAACAACCATATTGATGATATGAAAACATGTCGCTGTTCACAGATACGAATGGAGTGCAGGAATTAAGGACGAGGCTGTGGGCAGCGGTGTATTCAACCTGTTAACAGACAAGATATGGCATGGCACGGACGGTGTCAACTACGCCATCCTCAACTTACCTGTAACAAAAGACGGGGGTGAGTAAAACTGGGTTCCATTTACTGATCATATCGTTGTAGTTATTGCCTTTGCCAAAAAGGTTATGCTTTTGATAACTTTATTGCACAATACTCAAAATGTGCGTAGGCAGGGAGAGCGTATGTGCATTTCTCCCTGAATGGGGTACAATTTTGTCACAATATTTCCTAAAAACAATTACACAGGTAATAATACAGGGATTACGAGATGACACAATGTTTTATACACTTCAGTGACACTAGCGAAACCTGTTGTTCATGACCTACCATGCATGTTGTTATAGAGTCTTGATGATGGCGTTTGAAATGTGATTTTTTTAATGTTCCTGTTTCCCACCATCCATTCAACATTGGATAGGCAGAACTTTAGTTGAGGCATTGTTGTTTAAGCTTATAGTTTTATTTGCCGTCTACACAGCTCGCACAGTACGAGGAGCAGAGTACGTAATTTACGTCAGAGCATGGTACTCAGAGACTACCTACAAAATCTACTCTACCAATGGAGTCGAGATGGACTTTTCACCTCCAAGCGTTCATCGCTCAACAAAGGTACGACGGAGAAACTTAAGAAAGATCAGTACAAATGTGACCAACTCTAATATTGTATGTGCAACTTGATGTACAAGCAGAACCTGTCCACGCTTTATCCAAGCTTCAATCAAAAAGTTGCATTTGCAAACTAGCTGTTTGACATGTCGTGTCGTTTTTGTTTTTCCAAAAGGTTAAAGACTTGATGACTACATCTGCCACAGACGACATTGACTACAGAACCGCTGCTACAGAGCTTGTATGCGGCTGGGATGGTGTGTTTTACGACACAGGCAGCGGCATCGATAGTTTTGAACTTGCTGTTGGAATCGGACCGAATGGTAAGTATCCTGTGGTGGAATAGTTTTTACGTGTATATCGATGCAATAAATACCTACACCTGGCCAACACCTGTGTTACATTGTATTACTCAACCATTCAAAATTGACAATTGCGTCGGTTTATACCTGATTAAATGCTCAAACCACCGAAAATCATTTAATTGATCCATTTTTTGTTATTGCTGTGTTTTAAACATCAATTTACTGTTTTGTTATTTGTTTTGTTATTGATTTTATTCTTATTTGTCTGTAGTGAGACATTAGCAATTTGCTAGACTTGCCCACCACTGACCGTCAGTACTATGTTTTGTTCTCTTTATGTTGATAAACATGAAGACTCTCAATCTCCTGTTTCTAAATCTCTCTCAGACGAATCTGTATCACCGTACGCGAGCAACAAACTCAGCGGCGCAACAACGACGCACCAACTGACCGGACTGACTCTGACTGAGGGAATCAGGTACCACTGCAACATCCGGGCATACAACAAAGTGCAGCTTTACAGTACAGCCTCGTCAGACGGTGTGATCGTGGACACCATAGTGCCAACGGCAGGCGTGGTCATGGACGGAGTCGGTATGTTTCTTTTCATTATCCTCTAACATACGACTCATTCAATTTCTATGCATCAATTGTTCAAGATTCTAAGCTAAAGAATAATTATTTGTCATAGCGGGAATGATTGCCAGAGAAAGAGACCAGAGCAGCATGCAGTGTTCTGGTGAATGTATCAACCCAAGAAGCAATGTTTTGCAAACCGGTAAGGATTGGCAAATACTAAGCTCTATCCATTACCGTTCTTTCCTTACAGTTCTTCACGATGTTGAGTACACAAATGTTTCCACGTCCATCGCTGCTTCCTGGCACGGGTTCTGGGACGCCGAGTCGTTTCTCCACCACTACATGTGGTGCGTGGGAACCACCGCGGCTCCAAACGAGTGCTCGGTGCTGACTGCTACAGACGTGGGACTTAGAACCGCCGCAAGGACTCAGCTGGAAACGGCGTTAGATTCTGGTAAGAATCATCTTATGGTTTGAAACTCAAATACTTACTTAAATGTAATGAACCGATTGATATTTCATAAATCAAACATCGTGCATAGTATTATGTGCCAGTGTGATGTAATCTCTTATTTGTGAAACAGTAGATACTACTAGTATACTTAAACATCTTTTGACTCTATCGCTTGTCAGGTGTGAAGTATTACTCGAAAGTGTACGCCGTTGACGCTGCCGGTTTGCAGTCAGCCGTCGCTAAGTCTGACGGTATGACCATCGACACCACAGCTCCAGTCCTGATGGAAAAGTTGGAGGTCGGACAGAACATTGTACAAGACTTCTCATTCGAGGAGTCGTCAAGCCAACTCCGCGTGGAGTCAGGAGACGCGCTGGACTTCAGTTCACTCCCGTCCTTTACGTCCTCACACTGGACGGTTGAGGAAGGCTCAACCGCTGCGGTTTTGAACGCGTCTGCAGGGGATCACGGGATCAATTTCCTGTACCTAGCTGGTTCCATCTCACAGCTGCTTAGCACAACCACAGGCAGCAAGTACCGAATGACGTTATCATTAAAGCACAACCCCTATGTAAAGAACAAACGCTCAGACGAAGAAGTCCTGATAGAAGCTCCTGGGGTCAGCAAGATCGTTCAACTGTACCACCGACCTGGCCGACATGATGCACAGAGTGAGAACCGGTGGCAAAAAGCCACGATGTTCTTCACGGCAACGAGCGGGTCGTCCGCCATTTCTATAGCAACGCCGGGAAGAACGAGGGGGGTCCTCATTGACAACGTGGACGTTCGCCTGTGCAATGTGATGGAGGTTGGGGAGGGAATGAGCAGCAACAACAGCGTCCATGTCGAACTGGAGATCATCCATGGCTTCAATTCAGTGTTTGCAAGCTGGGGATTTGTGGACATGGAGAGTCCCATTGTTGACTACCTGTGGGCTATAGGTATGTCGCTATTACTGTATCAGATATACATAGGTATCCTAAGGCACAATGTATGATTTGTGATGCAATACATGTAGTGTATCATTATTTACAGATCTAGGTGTGACTTATATGAAACTGTTGCATTTAGGTAGAAATGAAACATATATCCATTCTCCTCAACAGGCACAGTGCAAGGTGGAACCCAACTGCAGACCTTCCGCTCTGCTGGCACCAGTGACCAAGGAGTCAACAGTAACTTGACCCTAACCCAAGGATCATACGTCCATGTAACTGTCGTGGCCGTCAACGCAGCTGGACTACGCAGCGTGGTGCATTCAGAACCGGCTTTGGTGGACAAAACACCCCCGGTCATATCTTTTGTCAAGGACGGCTCTACTGGCATGGGTAAGTTCAACAATGTCACAGCTGTGAATATCAAAGATGAAATATCATGTACTTTTCTTGGCTCGAGTGATTGAATAAATCTTTGGATAAGGCTTTGACTTGACTTTTATTTTCTGCCATTCCAGATGTCGACTACCAAAGTGACAACGTCATTTCCGCACGCTGGGACGCTACAGATCCAGAAAGCGGAATCAGCAGGATCGAGTGGGCAATAGGTACATGATACCTAGTATGTTTGCATAGGACATAAAATCATGGTCAACAGTGTTCGTTCACATTCTGTATTTGAACTAAATATAAAACTCTCTCTATTCTACCATTGAGAACAATTTCAATGCTTTATGTTTAAGTCTAGATGATCGTTGTTGAAATATTCAAATCCACAGGTCCTTCGATAGACGTAGACATTACACAACCGACAGACCAAACAAGTAAAATCTGAGATTTTATACCTCCGGGCTTTTTACTGTACATTTTATGTTGTTTGTTATGTTGACAAAGAATTTATCAAGACCAGACACCCCTCTGTGCGAGGGGTCAGCTTCATAGACCAGACCGTAAATACCTAATACACGCCAAAGGTCAACGGTCGCGACCATTTTCACACTCAAAGGGGTGTTCTGGGGGCACCAAAAGGCACCTTTTCACAATAATAACAAAACAACGTGCATCATCTACAGCCCAACAGCAAAACATATACTGAGTCCCAAAAGAATCCGTCGACCCAAACGCGAGAAACAGCTGCGAACATGAAAATCTAAATCTCCTACAAAACCCTTCCGCGGAAGGATGTCTCCTTCCCCGGAGGTAATAAGTTCTTGATCTCCCACTACAGGCTTGGAGCCCGGTTCGGCTTCCATCAGTGATTACACAGTGGTTGAAGCCTCCGGAAGTGCTTCAAAGTCGGTGAGCAGTCTCGTCCATGGACAGACAGTCTTCGTCACCGTGAGATGCCACAACAACGTGGGTCTGCACTCCACCATGTCGTCCGACGGAGTCACCATCGTGACGGACCCGCCCAGCACGGCGGCTGCTCAGCTGAGTGTGGTGACCCGCTCGGAGACACAGTATCCCACACGGGGCAATCACCAGTCCCAAACCGACACCCTGCTGCTGTCATGGGGCGGATTCATGGACACAACCGGCATTCTGGCGTACCAGGTATGTGTGGAAATTCTAGTACAGGATAGGTTCTAGACGACCAACAAACCTTTCATAACAGATAGACGTTTGCTCATCTCCCCGGTGAATTCATTCTTTGACAATGCCACAATATAAGTTTTTCAAACGTCTTATAAGATAAGAAAACAGGCGATAGTTTCGCAGTGCAGGAGAATACGTACATTTCGAACTAGACCCTTGCAAAATCCCAAATGGACAGTACAGCAGATACGACAGCCCCCCTCAGAGATCAAAGTAACGATATGTCTTAACCCACGCAGTATGCCCTAGAGGGACCGGGTGTGGATAACTCAGCCTGGTACAGCCTGAGCCCCTATGGAGACACCAGTACTCTCCTTGGCCTTGACCTTCAGCCAGACTCCAGCTACAAGGTGTTTCTCCGCGCCATCAACAATGTCCAGATGGAGAGTGCCTCACTCCAGGCTGATGTCCAGATCACCAGCACCACCCCGTCTTTGTCAGGTATTATTTTACAACTGTAATCATGTATTTGTGTTCAGCTACATTAGCAACCATCCTACATTAGAAACCATCATGCTTTTGTAACTCTGGCATTGGTGATGCAAGCAAAGTATAGCCAAGCTCGTTTAAAGTTTTGTGGATGCGATGGCCTTACATACATCATGTATAAGCTATAAGAAAAACCGTGAAGTTCAATGTTTTACTAAAAACCGTTTCGGTATGGTAAATTTCATTTTCGAAAGTATCCATGATATTACATGTCACTCATACTAACTTGGTTGTCAGGGGAGGCAAATGTGACCCACGCCTGGGACAGTTCAAACACCACGGTGATGATAGACTGGGAAGGAGTCTTCGATGCCGAGACTGACCTCGTGTACGAGATCACCATCGGGACAACCCTGGGCGGAAATGACGTGCAACAGTGGGTGGAGACGGTGGAAACCAGCATCACAGTAAGCCAGCTGGATGCCACCAAACACTACTTCGGGACCATCACTGCTATAAACCAAGTCGGGATGTATGAAAACGTACTCTTCGATTTCTATCGTTAGACACCACTGGCGTAGCCAACCGTATCCAAAAAAGCGTTAGCCACCGTTGGCTTAGCCAACCATAAAACCACATACAAAAGACGAG
>NW_017802935.1:3806302-3817164 GCF_001625305.1 Branchiostoma belcheri
GTAATGAACCGATTGATATTTCATAAATCAAACATCGTGCATAGTATTATGTGCCAGTGTGATGTAATCTCTTATTTGTGAAACAGTAGATACTACTAGTATACTTAAACATCTTTTGACTCTATCGCTTGTCAGGTGTGAAGTATTACTCGAAAGTGTACGCCGTTGACGCTGCCGGTTTGCAGTCAGCCGTCGCTAAGTCTGACGGTATGACCATCGACACCACAGCTCCAGTCCTGATGGAAAAATTGGAGGTCGGACAGAACATTGTACAAGACTTCTCATTCGAGGAGTCGTCAAGCCAACTCCGTGTGGAGTCGGAGACGCGCTGGACTTCAGTTCACTCCCGTCCTTTACGTCCTCACACTGGACGGTTGAGGAAGGCTCAACCGCTGCGGTTTTGAACGCGTCTGCAGGGGATCACGGGATCAATTTCCTGTACCTAGCTGGTTCCATCTCACAGCTGCTTAGCACAACCACAGGCAGCAAGTACCGAATGACGTTATCATTAAAGCACAACCCCTATGTAAAGAACAAACGCTCAGACGAAGAAGTCCTGATAGAAGCTCCTGGGGTCAGCAAGATCGTTCAACTGTACCACCGACCTGGCCGACATGATGCACAGAGTGAGAACCGGTGGCAAAAAGCCACGATGTTCTTCACGGCAACGAGCGGGTCGTCCGCCATCTCTATAGCAACGCCGGGAAGAACGAGGGGGGTCCTCATTGACAACGTGGACGTTCGCCTGTGCAATGTGATGGAGGTTGGGGAGGGAATGAGCAGCAACAACAGCGTCCATGTCGAACTGGAGATCATCCATGGCTTCAATTCAGTGTTTGCAAGCTGGGGATTTGTGGACATGGAGAGTCCCATTGTTGACTACCTGTGGGCTATAGGTATGTCGCTATTACTGTATCAGATATACATAGGTATCCTAAGGCACAATGTATGATTTGTGATGCAATACATGTAGTGTATCATTATTTACAGATCTAGGTGTGACTTATATGAAACTGTTGCATTTAGGTAGAAATGAAACATATATCCATTCTCCTCAACAGGCACAGTGCAAGGTGGAACCCAACTGCAGACCTTCCGCTCTGCTGGCACCAGTGACCAAGGAGTCAACAGTAACTTGACCCTAACCCAAGGATCATACGTCCATGTAACTGTCGTGGCCGTCAACGCAGCTGGACTACGCAGCGTGGTGCATTCAGAACCGGCTTTGGTGGACAAAACACCCCCGGTCATATCTTTTGTCAAGGACGGCTCTACTGGCATGGGTAAGTTCAACAATGTCACAGCTGTGAATATCAAAGATGAAATATCATGTACTTTTCTTGGCTTGAGTGATTGAATAAATCTTTGGATAAGGCTTTGACTTGACTTTTATTTTCTGCTATTCCAGATGTCGCCTACCAAAGTGACAACGTCATTTCCGCACGCTGGGACGCTACAGATCCAGAAAGCGGAATCAGCAGGATCGAGTGGGCAATAGGTAAATGATACCTAGTAGTATGTTTGCATAGGACATAAAATCATGGTCAACAGTGTTCGTTCACACTCTGTATTTGAACTAAATATAAAACTCTCTCTATTCTACCATTGAGAACAATTTCAATGCTTTATGTTTAAGTCTAGATGATCGTTGTTGAAATATTCAAATCCACAGGTCCTTCGATAGACGTAGACATTACACACCCGACAGACCAAATAAGTTCTTGATCTCCCACTACAGGCTTGGAGCCCGGTTCGGCTTCCATCAGTGATTACACAGTGGTTGAAGCCTCCGGCAGTGCTTCAAAGTCGGTGAGCAGTCTCGTCCATGGACAGACAGTCTTCGTCACCGTGAGATGCCACAACAACGTGGGTCTGCACTCCACCATGTCGTCCGACGGCGTCACCATCGTGACGGACCCACCCAGCACGGCGGCAGCTCAGCTGAGTGTGGTGACCCGCTCGGAGACACAGTATCCCACACGAGGCAATCACCAGTCCCAAACCGACACCCTGCTGCTGTCATGGGGCGGATTCATGGACACAACCGGCATTCTGGCTTACCAGGTATGTGTGGAAATTCTAGTACAGGATAGGTTCTAGACGACCAACAAACCTTTCATAACAGACGTTTGCTTATCTCCCCGGTGAATTCATTCATTGACAAGGCCATTTGAATGCCACAAATGTAAGTTTTTCAAACGTCTTATAAGATAACAAAACAGGCGATAGTTTCGTAGTGCAGGGGAATACGTACATTTCGAACTACACCCTTGCAAAAATCATTCGTTGGTACAGCAAAATCATAAATGGAAAGTACAGCAGATACGACAACCCCCCTCTTAGAGATCAAAGTAACGATATGTCTTGACCCACGCAGTATGCCCTAGAGGGACCGGGTGTGGATAACTCAGCCTGGTACAGCCTGAGCCCCTATGGAGACACCAGTACTCTCCTTGGCCTTGACCTTCAGCCAGACTCCAGCTACAAGGTGTTTCTCCGCGCCGTCAACAATGTCCAGATGGAGAGTGCCTCACTCCAGGCTGATGTCCAGATCACCAGCACCATCCCGTCTTTGTCAGGTATTATTTTACAATTGTAATCATGTATTTGTGGTTCACTTTATGTTCAGCTACATTAGAAACCATCCTACATTAGAAACCATCATGCTTTTGTAACTCTGGCATTGGTGATGCAAGCAAAGTATAGCCAAGCTCGTTTAAAGTTTTGTGGATGCGATGGCCTTACATACATCATGTATAAGCTATAAGAAAAACCGTGAAGTTCAATGTTTTACTAAAAACCGTTTCGGTATGGTAAATTTCATTTTCGAAAGTATCCATGATATTGCCAAAAAACAGTTACTCAAGCAACTGGATATGATTTTGAAAACGTCAGACGTTTCAGCTAGTATCCACTAGCTTTCGTCAGTGACTGAGAGACCAGAGGGGAAAGCAGGTTTATATACACAACCTGTTGATTGATATGCAAATTATAAAGTGAAGACAAATTTTTGGAAGTCGAAAAAGGAACAAAAGTCAGACAAGTCAAGACAAGATGATGCAAATTAGTCTGAAAGCTCCTGTTATACAGGACAGGAGCTTAAGTGTTGTCTGTCCTCGGGGCTGGGAGTGCCAAATCCCAAGTGCCGGAAAGATCGACTCGTAGCCCCCCTTCCCTGTTGAGGGTGGGGTTGTACATTCTTTCATATATTGCCTCTTTAACACCCCGTTCCCACCAGCGTGTTTCGCGGTCTAAGACATCCGTGGACTCGAGTTTGAAAGAGTGACCCTGGTTGTGTATCAACAATCAACAGGTTGTGTATATAAACCTGCTTTCCCCTCTGGTCTCTCAGTCACTGACGAAAGCTAGTGGATACTAGCTGAAACGTCTGACGTTTTCAAAATCATATCCAGTTGCTTGAGTAACTGTTTTTTGGCATATCGTATTACCTGGATGTCTAACCTTCATCGACGTATCCATGATATTACATGTCATTCATATTAACTTGGTTGTCAGGGGAGGCAAATGTGACCCACGCCTGGGACAGTTCAAACACCACGGTGATGATAGACTGGGAAGGAGTCTTCGATGCCGAGACTGACCTCGTGTACGAGATCACCATCGGGACAACCCTGGGCGGAAATGACGTGCAACAGTGGGTGGAGACCGTGGAAACCAGCATCACAGTAAGCCAGCTGGATGCCACCAAGCACTACTTCGGGACCATAACTGCTATAAACCAAGTCGGGATGTATGAAAACGTACTCTTCGATTTCTATCGTTAGACACCATTGGCGTAGCCAACCATATCCAAAAAGCGTTAGCCACCGTTGGCTTAGCCAACCATAAAACCGCATACAAAAGACGAGAATTTTGGCTACACTCGTGAGCTTGCTCGTAATCATAGACAACCATACAGACATAGACACACTTGGCATAGACAACCATATAACCATAGACACCGAACCCGCATAGACAACCATATAAACATCTACAAAACTATGTTAATCACTTTAAAGTTACTGTATTTTGTTCTATACGTTAGGAGGTAATTCTATTGACGGTAATGGATGTTTTTATTGTTTACTCATACAAAAAAATAATGCTAAGCTTAGGAGTGTCCAGCATTTAGCACTACAGTTTGACAGGCTTTATGCACGAAAAGCCTTCGCAGTAAAATCAAAAATAATAGATCACAATTTGTTAAGTCTATTGCTTCAAAATTATAAAAAATCTTAAAGGAAATATTGGTGTATCTGGTACGTTTTATCATAATCTTATTTAGTATATTACTAAATTGTCATTCTGTAGAAAAAAACTAGTTATTCATACAAATGTTGTATCTGGATGATACAGTTCTAAGTTGCACAACCAAGGAGAACTACATGTAACAAAGAACTGTACTAGCCATTACCAACCTGATGAAACTATTCAATATACTGTTAAAAAGAGTCACATGCAACAGCCTACTTAGGGAACAAGGAGGTAGAATCTATAGACCGTTTCGAACAGTACAATAGTGTATGCAGATATTTGTTTGACTGGTGACAAATACATTGTGGTATCAACAAACACAGGAACCTTTGGAAGTTTGCAATAAAGTGGGATAAAAAAAGATCTGTGTGAGCAACGGTTTCTCATTCATAGTAATGACTGTAGATGAAATAGCAACACAAGATACAATTAGCTCACATCTATGTCTTCTGACAGAGCAGTTATCAGGGTTACAGCTTTTCCAAGCATAAGAAAATGTGGGACAGTCAGGGAAATATGTTTTGGTAAGAAAAGGTTTCCAAAAGTTCAGCATCCTTTCATACTAATCTATCTGAACAAATGTTCATCGGAAGCATCTAGCGACCTTCAGGTCGAGAATAAGCCAGTAAAAAATTCGGCCTACACACCCTTTGGTAAGTTTTTTTAAGAAGCATAGGCTTTCTCAGTAAAGAAATTACCTGAGGCAAGGACAGATGCCTTAAGATACAATGGCCCCACGACCCTGATCTGATTCAAGGGACCAATGTGCAAGAATAGGCTGAAGACATATGGGAAAGGGACTGAGTAATGGTAAAGTTATAGCCTGTCAATAGTTCTCCAACTGGAGACCACAAGAAAGACCCCCAAAACAACAAACCATTCCGTTGTCAGTAACAATTGAAAGATCAGATAAAAGATGACATATCGCTCACAACAAAAGACGCTGATACTGTAGTTAAGATCCGCGTTGCTTTCCAAGTCGTAATATGAGAAGCAATGAGCCTGCATCGTACCTAAGCACTTAGGTAGGGGGATAGCTATAGACATAACTTTATTGGTCAGAGAAAAGTCTGGTAGCCGCTTGTTGGAATGCATATTGCTGTATGGAAAATTTGGTAGTAGATACTCGCTATATGTATGTAACCAAAATGTTTTGACAAGGCTTAGACACAAAGGCCAAAGGAAAAGGTTGGAGTTATCCTTTCAAAATAAAGGGAGGCTTGTTGCTTGAAGATGCCCAGGCTTTCTCTGTAAAGACAACGCCTGAGGAAAAGCCCCAGGGCCGATGACTCAATCTATCTCCTTTATCTTTTATAATAGAGGACATTTCTTTACGCATCTGATCATGAGGGTCAAGCTAGTAAGTCTCTCATAGTCATTCTCCTTTTAAAGAAGAAGTCTGTTGGTAGCTCTTCACGGGGCGTAGGCTTTCTTAGTAATGGAGCCACCAAGGACAACAGTTAATCATGCTACTAAAATACATATTTCTGCAGGGATGACCTGTTTATAACAAAGGCCTAATGACAATCCTTTGTGTCGGTATGACGCACGTTGGCCAGGCCAATTATAAGATTATGTACCCTCCATTTATCGAGCCCTTGAAATGGGGCAACAAGGATTTTGTAGGTCAGATTCTTGAGGTTATTGACATGAAGGCAGCACAATCTGAAAAACGCTTACGCATGAGATTTGAGTTTTAATGCTAAAAAAAAACAGAGAACGTTTTGTTAAATGAAAACGTACATCATTTCCCCTTATTAAGTAATTACACAAGGATCTCCATTGATCAACTCATAATACATACTTGTTCCTACTTACTTACTTATAATGATGTACAACCTACGGATCCGACTGATGTTCGGATATAGATGGTCTATTAACGACAAACGAGGTAATAGACTGGTGTGTGTGTGTGTGTGTGTGTGTGTGTGTGTGTGTGTGTGTGTGTGTGTGTGTTTTGTTGTTTGTTTGTTTGTTTGTTTGTTTAATTTATGTGTCTGTGTGTATTAGAGCTAGTCTGTGTGTATTAGTGCTACTTCGGCCAGCATAACTCAAGAAGCTATGGATTGATTGTGATGATATCAGGTGTCCTGAGAACATATGCGCCTCCGTGCAGCCTTCCTTTGTACTGCAGCTTTGTACGGTGTTTTTTATATTTGAAATTTGCATACAAAACTCAGATAGTCAGAAAGAATACACAGAAAGATACAGGTTGTCTTCTTGTTGGTCAAGCATGGCCACTTAGCATGCTAGCAGGGATACAATAGAGAACGACAATAATAATATTGGTTTCGTGAGGTCCCAATATAGAAGCAAGAGGAGGTTGTTGTCTCAAGAAGCCTAGGCTTTCTCAGTAAAAGTATCGCCTGGGGCGAAGACATTTTCTGCAAAGCAGGACAAGATAACAAAGGTCAGTCCATTGTGCAGAGATGGCACCCGCGAACTATGTTAAACAGGTGTCATCCCAGATACAATACGAGGTAATTTGTCACGAAATCACGGGCCGTTTGACGTACCCTTCAAAGGTTACGACATGGTTTTTGTCTGTCAGTTAATAGACCATTCTTAATTGCAGAGAGAGTAAAATACAGTGCAAGCGTACCAACATACTTACATGTGCAGGAAAATAGATGGATACGAAAGTAGCGCGAATGATACATGTACATCACTGGTGAAAATACGTAAGGCCACGCCGATTTAATTTTATGGATGACATCCGCGCGCGCATTGATTTTCGCTCGATCTCAAAAAAAAAGATCACGTATTCCGAGGCTCTGGCCTGGCTTTAAGCCTGGGTAGTCCATGGTGTTGATAACTCTGGTTGACGGCAGCCAGGCTACCGAAACTCCAAGACTCAAGAACTCAGTACATACGTACAGCAGTGTCGATTCATATATTCCTCAAAAATCCAGCATATGTCGGCCTGTCGTATACGTCGCTATGTAATGCGCCAAATTCACAATACCAGGTTTGTATTCCTGTGGTTTTGTAGCATTTTTATTTTTGGCCGGATTTTTATTTTTTTTCGCCCGCGCGCACTAGTTTGGGGTCTTCAGAGGATGTCATCCATAAAATTAAGTCGATGTGGCCTAATGTTGGCTCACAGTGTCCACGCAATTAATGATACCAGAAGGAAGTGTCTTTGGAAAATTCTGATAAAGCAGCAAAGGAGCAACTCCTCCACACCCTTCTCTGTATGCCCTTTGTACTTCAGAAAGAGATCATAATTTACAGTGTGAAAATAGGTAACTACATTATAGAATTAACCATTGTCTATGGACGCAGACGACTGCCAACAACACGCGGGAATGTTAATTGTGATCATAGATCCATATACATGTACGCTTTATCTGTATTTACATTTGTGTGTTTTGTCTATGGTGGTATAGAAGACCCAACGAAAATCTCTTTCGATCTTTCTTGTGACCTATCAATGAGGTATTCACTAAATACATTGCCACTATGGGTCAGACAGGCGTTCAAGTTGGAAAATTTAACATTAGAAGTTTTACACATCCATCAAGTAATCACAAATCCATTTTTATGATAAATAACATAACATTAAACAAAATGAAAAAGAGGGTGTGGATCTATACAGATAAATATTTCGTAGAATGATTGATGAGACAAAACATGATTCGTAGAGACACAATTTTATTCCACCATATTTATACATAATCACCATATTTATACATAATGAACAACCTTTTCAGGGCCTCAAACAAAATAACAACTAGAAGAAATACAGGTTTGGTGGGTTACACAATGATTCTGTAACCTCTAACCTTTGACATTTTTAATTGCTACCCAATCATCAAACAAAGGTGTGTGTTTATATAAGTTGTCTACTTCAGTGATTTCCTGAACATCACATTATTGCTATAAAAAATAAAAAAATATGCAATAGAGACTGTCGAAAAACTACTTGACATCAAAAAGAGAATGCCATATACATATTGATCGTATGTACTTACATAATGCAATTAATTTTTCCAAGGGAACAATGTAATAATGACACCATAATTGTTTAAAGTAAGCTAAATGATATGAAAAACTGAATCCTAAAAAGACCAAAATGATCAATGTACAAAACTACAAACGCCACTTCTTGTGGCATTGAGGGCATTTAAACTTGCGGATGTGTTTCCAAGTATGTCGAAAAGGATGTACTGGTCACTTGATGTGAACAGGAACGTGCTCTCCTCTTTTTCGTCTGGATCTTCTTTTTAGCCTAGGAAGAAATCAATCAATCAATCAGTCCAACTTTATTACACAACAACTGTAACAGGTACAATGCATGGCAAGTTCTTGAGAAATACTAAATATCCAAGTATAAAATCTACACTATTGCCTACAACAATGCTAAGGACTTCTATATAACTTAGAACTAAACACTATATAATGCTATTTCATGAAAGACAAAACTACAGTTTTAGAATCAACCCTATGAAATTTTGGAAAGAGAAAACTGCAGTTTTATGGGACTCAACATTATACTATAGGACCCAACATTATGCTATTTTGATAAAGACAAAGCTACGTACACGGCAGTTTCTTATGTACAAAGTATCGAAGAGAGACAAAAGGGAGGTTCAGTGTTGGTTTACTCACCTGCTATACAACACTTCCTCGCGGCAGGTCCCCCACACAGACCCTCCTGGTACTGACCATGGCAGTAGTTACTGTCCATCTTACACTGTCCTCCGGCTTTGGAACAGTCGGTGTCCCCGGAGGTATATCCCTGATGAGTGGACTGGCCTGGTGGTAAAAGATACGAGGTCATCTTTACTAAGTACGTCAGATCTAGACTGTTTGGTATGAACCATTCTTTATTCATGAAAGCTGAAATCCGCATGCATTTTCTCATCGAGGTCATGAGGGAAGAGGTAAAGGTCAGACAAAATACATCATCACGATAAAGTTTACATCATGTAAAGTTAAGCAGCCCCATTCACTTGGTTATAAACACACACAGACTTAGAGGGCGGTTGATTCATTCTTTTATCTCATAAACTATCAACGCAACTAAGGCCATGTTGATTTGATTATATGGATGACATCCGCGCGCGCATGAATTTTCGGCCGTTTCCAACAAAAAAAAGTTTTCAACCATACTGTAAATCGTACAAACAGTTGCAAAATGAGCAAAAATATACCGTAAGTTACAAAAAAATAAGTAAAAACTATACCAATGTCGTAGAATGCCAAAATCAAACGAAAAAAGACGAAATTGTAAGGAAATGAACTTGAAGATTAGATTATTCGCCAAACCATATTCTGTCCCATTTGTTCAACCCTCATGACCACGTAGATTTCATAATGAAAACAACTTTTTGTTTTTTTGCAAAACTTTTTTTTATTCGCACGCGCGCATCAGTTTTGGGGCTCCCGGAGGATGTCATCCATATAATCAAATCAACATGGCCTAATACAAAAAAAAAGGAAATTCCCTGTGTGCAGATCGTAAGAAGAATATGTATCTATCAACGTGCATCTTACTACTTGCAGGATGGTGATTTGTTGCTGACAGAATGACAGAAATTTTATGTCACTAAGTTTAAAAATATGTTTGTATGATAACTGTTTGTACAACTACCTTACTGACAGATTTTGTACATTATTACCATGATACTAGCAGCATTCTTGGATCAAAACGAAAAGTACAAGTGGAGGATACAGGACTTACACGAAGCGTCACACGGGAGGCAGCATTTCCTGAGCGCGTTTCCGCCGCACTTTCCGTCCTCGTACCCCGCCAGACACGTTCTTGCGGTGTAGTCCTGGCACTTCCCTGTGCACTGGGAGTCTGCAGAAGACGACTGGTCCACAACTGCAACAGTCAAGTCAAGTCAAAGTTTCGTCGATGAAGGTTAGACATCCAGGTAATACGATTCGCCAGAAAGCAGTTACTCAAGCAACTGGATATGATTTTGGAAACGGCCAGATGTTTCAGCTAGTATCCACTAGCTTTCGTCAGTGACTGAGAGACCAGAGGAGAAATATCAATAGTTTGTGCTTATAAACCTGCATTTCTCCTCTGGTCTCTCAATCACTGACGAACGCTAGTGGATACTAGCTGAAACGTCTTATCGTTTCCAAAATCATATCCAGTTGCTTGAGTAATTGATTTTTGGCAAGTCAAAGTTTATTGCGCAACAATTGCACCGAGTATAATGTACAGCAAATGACACTTAATACCTAGAAATTAATTTCTACTAGCCTTATCATTAAATACATGCACATGTTATGATGGAATACTTAGAAGTTCACAAAGAATGTTGATGTGGTATTGTGACATCTCACCTACTCCTGGCTGCTTGAGGAAGGCTTGTTGGAAGCCGCTGTACCTGAGTGTGTAGCGACTTCCATCCTGGTACTTGTGACAGCGGCACAGGACGGTGGACATCTCTTCGTGGAAGCGCCAATCATGGACCACATCGAGGATGTACCAGAGAGCAAACACGTTCTGAATTAAAGTGCCGTTTTAGTTTTAAAAAAGATTCAACCAAACAACGTAGTGTGTGTGTGTGTGTGTGTGTGTGTGTGTGTGTGTGTGTGTGTGTGTGTGTGTGTGTGTGTGTGTGTGTGTGTGTGTACGTACGTTACGT
>NW_017802935.1:3817184-3830167 GCF_001625305.1 Branchiostoma belcheri
GTGTGTGTGTGTGTGTGTGTGTGTGTGTGTGTGTGTGTGTGTGTCTGTGTCTGTGTCTGTGTCTGTGTCTGTGTGTGTCTGTGTGTCTATGGACAGCTTCAAATCCAATCGTTTGCCTCCTACCTGCCTGTTCTCCACCAGATCGCAGATGTCGGTGTCTATGAGACAGTTGAACTGTGAGCGGAAGCCGTAGTTACGGATACGCCTGCACGACAGGGACTCCTCGTTGTACAACGCGAGCATGGAACGTGTCATACACTTGGTGTATGCCGTTACCCAGTCCTGGCCCTGGGAAACACATATAGAACGTCAGCACGGTATCCAGTAGTTGTCATGTAGATATAATTGTACATTTTAGGACATTTGGGAGAACTGGAATGCGTTTGGATGTGTCAAAGCATATTCTTTCATTTTTACTGTAGTTTGCAGTAGGGAAATATTGAGAAAGGGTTGTCGAGTAATGATTCAGCAATGATAAGATAAACTAACCTGAAAAGAGATGGAATAACAAACAGACATATTGTATTGACCAGGCAATACGGAAACGTGAACTTTTGTATAATGCATAACTAAATGAAAGCCACTCAAAAATCTCTGACCAGAAAAAACCAGAAGTTCTGTTGCAGTAGCATAGAAAGAGCATTGCAGAACTAGCAACGGAAATAAATGAATGAATGACTAAAGATTTTTCCTGACACCTAACCTTTGTGTTAAACACCGGGGCCTTCTTCACGAGCTGCTCACACAAGGATTGACCCTCCCTCCGCACGAATTGGGTCCGGCCACACGGGAAGCGCTTCTCGAAACAGTCGTAGAAGGAACAGTCTCCCTCCAGAGCCTTGGTCTCACAGGCAGGACTTGTCGCTGGAAAGACATCAACAATTCGTAAGATACTTCATAGGTAGTACATGTGTAGTTCTGTCAGTGTGTTTTAAAGTATTTTACATGCTTTTGTTTGGATGTGGGCCACGAGCCCATAATAAACGACAAACATAACTATTGTACACTGTGGTCAGTGTCCTATAAGGTCGTCAAAAATTAAACAATCATGATATCGATGTATATGATCATACAACTACCTGGTGTGACATTGGTTATTCTAAAGCTGATCACAATTGTCCATGATCCTATTATATAGTTTTAATATTAGTATCATATTATGAAATATTATAAAGCATAGGACATGTCTGTTAAGACACACTCTTCTTGTTGTAGCTTTTGTTGGAGGGGGAACTCGTAGTACTGATGAGAAAAATTCTAGAACAAAAAAATCAAAAGACAAAACCACTTTCACACTCAAAGGGTGTCCATATGCTGTCAAAACGCATCATTTTCACGCACTAAAACACACATACTAAAAAAACAAAACAACGTGCACTACCTACAGCCCAATAGCAAAACGTATACCAAGTCCCAGACATATCCGTCCACCCAAACGCGAGAAACGGCTGCGAACGTAAAAAGCCTCGTCCCCCACAAAACCCGTCCGCGCAGGGATACATCCCTACCCGGAGGTAATTAGAAGAAATGGCACCAGTACCTTCTTTTGGAGCTGCTCCCCAATGGGTGGCTGTGATCTCCAGCACCTTTGTGTAGATAGCGCTGGTGGAGTCCACAATTTGTTTTAGACCAGGCTGGTCGGGGTAACACGTGCACATCTGGGACGCTACCAGGATCTGACGGGACATAAATACATGTTGGAACAGCTAGAAATAAACAGTTAAACACTACACGAAAATTTCAATTTTCCAATGGTAGTAATCGCAAGTTAAGTCGCGTAATGTTTATTTTCTTAACACTTTACAAAGCCCTAAACAATGGTAGTAAGTAAAATTAACGAACTTGACTTTTATTTACTCACATTTGAAACTTCGGCAGTGTTTAGAAAGTAAATATTATCTAAATTTACTGGTATTTACTGGCATTGGTACATCCTACGAACAGGGACGAACGAACGAAATGGAAGGCCTCCGAGAAAGTTCGCATGTTTCCGTTTATACCCACGAGGAAGAAAGACAATGTGGCAAAATGTACAGCGGCAATGCTTTGATATCCTTGTATACTTAGTATAGTGTTCAAAATCTGAAGCAATGTAAGACTCTAACTTACCTCTTCTAAGAGAACAGAACTCAGCGCGCCTTGTGTGCCGGTTGCTCCCCACACATTTATCAGCGCGTCTTTGTTTGTCTGGACCACCTTACACAGGCCCCCGCCCGCCTTCGTCTGGGTGAAACACTTGGGGTAAGTCTTCAGGCCGAACGTCTGCAGTGTCGGGCAGGTGTAGATTTCAGTCTTATAGATGGGGATGAGAGCTTTGGTGAGACAATTGCGGACTGCGCTGATCCATGCTTTTCCCTGTGAAAAAAAGACGGCATGAGAAGGTTGTGGTGTACAAAACATAGTCAGATACACATCAAAATTAGGTCATAAGATAGTATATATGATATCAAGATATGATCTAAAATGTACAGGTACACCCTTAAAAATTGTACCTAAAAATACAGAAACGGATACAGAGGTTTAAATAGTCACTTGTGTTTACATATTTCATCTAAAAATTAGAGCATGCAGACCTGTTCCTCATTTTCAATTTTAATACTGTCTAGATTATTTTACAGGTGTACGTACAGTTCTATGTGCAAAAGTACGAAAATACTATATTGCAATCGTGAGTTTATCCTTAGCTCAGACATTGTTAAACACATAGCATAGTAAACGTCCATAGAAATGCTTACGTCACTTCGCTCAGGTGAAAATGAGTATTGTACTGTCCCCTGTGTTGGTGGCGGCATTAATATAAGTTGAAAAAACATGAGTGTGCCGTCACCACGTCTTGTGATTACATGTTGAAATATAAAAAAATTGCTTACGTCCGCGTCGAATTCTTCGAAGTGCTCGGTGATCTTCATGCAGAAGCGATATCCATAGCCAACCGGGAATCCCACCGGCATACAGTTGTATTTCTTTTCTAAACATGGAATACCATAGAAGGCGCAGTCTCCGGTCCGACCGTACCGTATACACGTCTCTTTTTCAGTTTCCCAAAAGTTTCCTAAAGAAAAAAACGGGTTTCATTTTAAGAGACAAGAAACAAGCTTTTCGGCGATATAAAATTGTATTTATCTTGGTTTTATCCACCTTGTAATTATGCATGTATCTTGTCAATGTGTTTTATACTCGTTGTATGTTTTTGAGTAGAATGTGTTATATAAGCAACTTTTGATTTTTGCCCAATACTCAATAAATATATGTCAATAAATAAATTTAAAAACAGATATGATATACAATGCTAATTATAAAAACGAACACATGATCGAGGGAAATGTGGGCACTAGACGTTTGTAGGACAAATATGTGATAATTCTGAAAGGTAACTAATATTCTTTCCCCTGATATGTAACAATGAAAGTGTATCATCGGATACATGATTGGCATAAGTTATGTTTCCCTATCTACTATAACAAGGTTAGTACTTTCATCGACATGTTTTGGTTGATCAAACATTACAAATAAAGTTACGAGCCAAGATGGCGACACACTCAAGAATTTGAAAAAAGCGGAGTCAATAAAAACAAGAGAAAAATATCTACAGAGATAGGCTGACATTTTGATCGGTAACTGTATCAAGATTTTGGAAGAGTGTAAGTTGCAAGCCACCTTTCTTGAACAAAGTAATGAAAGAAACTGAAAGGCTGAAATAGCCGCATTTAGAGGGTAAACTTCTCAGTTATCTTACACCATTAGGGAATTTACAGTAGAAACGCAAAGTCTAGATCTATCAGGGAAAATTGTGTCTATATTGCGTTAATGCTGAACGAGACTAGCATATAGATATAAAACAATGCGCCCCAGTGATAGAGCAGGATTTTGTTAAAGATGTGTTTTCTGTGGGGCTGTACATTTCGTTCAGAGACAAACCATCCGAAATCCGGCGTTTGGAAAAAAGTACCACCCAAAACGCGCCTTACGGGTGGGTTTGAATTAAAAAATGCACTTTGGATGTGCATACCCCAGAGATTGTTTCTATGTTTCTCATGACTCTCATGTCAAAAACATTCACCAAGCAAAAAAACGTTATTGGAAAGACACTAGCACTACCACTGATACTACATTGACAGAGGTACTGTTTTAGTGACCAAAGTTTAGTTCAGTACATAGAACTGGTCTCTTAGCGTTTTAAAAGAAAATAGTGGACAAAACTGCAAAGTATTTCAGCGAACTTACTCGCCCTGCTTGTGTTTCGGTGACAGCATTTTTTGCTAACGACTGCCCAGTCATACAAACAGGTCAATCTGGGCATTTATTTACTTACAGACAAATCATGATGCCGTCTGGACATACTGTACATGCGAAAAACCGAATCCCCGGTATATATAGTTGTAAGAACATTGTCGATCTGAAATGTTCACAAAGATACCCCATCCTTGAATTAAATTTTAACAGATTTTTTGGGGGGCTTACAATCCTCCCTTACTGATAAGAAAGGTAGCCATTACCTCTAAAATATGTGACGCAAACTTTTAGCAAGGTGGCCCTAAGACAAGTAGCAACGAGAGCCCTTACTATCATGTGCTACATTGAAGTATAACTTACCTTGGGCATTAGAACCTTCGATGGCCAGTAAGGCAAGCACAAACCCGGCGAAAAACAGCATCTTGGCCGCCGCCCAAAACGACGTCTTGACTCTTCTGACCGGACTGTAGGGTTGCCTCGACTCCGCGGCGCACACAGGTATGTTACACAATGGGCATTGCTCCCAGCTATGAGCAGGTTTTTCCACCTGCTGTGACCTCATCTGATCTGCGTTTATTGGTCGTTTCGCTAGATGTCGTTGTTGAGAGATGGGAGTGAATGGAAGTGTTGTTCTCCCAGATCAAGGAAAACTAGTCTCCATAGTTACTACCAGCTCTCCCTTTCCACTTGCCACCATGGTAGGATGGCATCCAAGGTTCAGGAAAAGTTACCAGCCAATCAGATCACTACCTACTGTCAGGAGGCAATGTGATTGGCCGATGTATTTAAAAAGTTGTATTGTTGCTACCTCACATGCAGGTTCAGTACCCAAAAGGGCAACATGTCACAAGACTACTGTTGGCGAATGCCGCATAGTTTAACTGCTGCATCAAAATGATGAGCCCAACATACAAGACTGCAACTCATGGTTGGTTCAAGACAAATCCTAGTCATAGGAATTTGGCCTTTAAACATACACATAAGGATAGAAGACAGGCAAAGGTGTTTATTTCTTAGTGTATAAGTGTATCACTTCTCAAAGATGTATACTATTGGATGTACAATCATGTATGTGTATCAGTTAACTTAAACATAATATGAATATGATGATTCCATAGTCTATTGACATATTTCCAGGACACTAGCCAGCGTCTGCCATTTGACAGAGGTTTGCCACTAGAGGCGGATAAAAATTTTGCCCAATCCATCATATATTTGACATACAAAATTGCCATGTAAAGATATAGAAAGAGATGTCATTGAGCTAAAGTTAGTCTACCAGGAAATTTTGGCCCTCAAAATGCAAGAAATAGCATTTCAGAGGGTCAAGATTTCGAAATTTTACTAGGACCCTAGGATTTTTGTGCCTTGGGCACTTGACATAATGTTACATCGAACAAAATCATGAGATGATGAAAAAATTCCTGCTGGCTAGAACACTGCCAGGACATATAATGTAACCATTTGATTCTGATGCTCTATCACTCCTCATTCATTTTTTACTCTTACATAAATACTTACTAGTAACTGTTACTTCCTTAAATTAGGATAAAAAGATACATAAAATTTGTGTTCTGCACAACAATAAATACATGTAGCTCTCTTGTCCTTCTTAGAAGGCTAGCTGGTGCAATTACAGTTTTAGACTTAAATATTCATTTTAGAAATATGTGACATCTAGAATTATATACAATTTACAATCATATATAAGTTTAACAGACCAATGTCATGGTAAAAGTTCATAAAAAATGTTTCACATTATGTCAATTTCATACCACTATGTACACCAATAAGTAATAGAGGGCATTTCCCTATTGTAAAAGCAACTTATTTCTTTGACTTACTCTTCCCACTTCCTTTGAACAAATGTTCTCTAACATTATACAATCATGCAAAAACAGATGTGGAAAGAACCCAGAAATGCACCTCAAATCTTCACAGAATATAGAGGTTCTATATTCCAGTCCATAGTCCCAATGTTGCGCCCTTGGGAAAGGAACTTTACTTATATCTATTCCTTCACTCAACTCAGGTGAAAATCGCTCCCTAGCTACGATGTATATATGTTCAGGGATGTCCTCTTGGATATGATGTAAAGCACAGGTCCTGTGTTTGGGGTGAGCTGCACCTCAATCATATTAAAGAACCCACCACACTTATCCATAAGAGTATGGGTCCTCCTCAGTGTGTGTGACTTATCAGTTTTACCTTATGTAGTTTGCATTTAGCCTGAATAAACCTCGCTTTTCGCCGGCCTGCCGATAGTACGGGGTTGGCCGCTTTATGAGCGCCAGAAAAAGAACTTGAATAACAGGCTAGTTTGTACTTAACTTGTAACAAAACTGGTGTGTTGTGCCTAAAGGCAGTTTGATGGTTATGCAGACAAACAGGGTAACAAACAAACAAACAAACAAACAAACAAACAAACAGGAACAATGCCAGCTAGATCTGGGTCTCCTCCCCAGGTGGTTCACTCACAATCCCGATCAGAAGGTTCTCTGCCAGGTCCTTCCTGCCCACCTCCCGCAGAGCGTCAGCCAGGATGCCCAGTTTCTCCTGAGCCGGGGGAGTTCTGTTCCTCCACTCCTTCAACAACGAGTAGATCTACAGGAGACAAAAACCAACAAACAGTTCAAACATTTCTTCTGAGACAGAAGTACTGATTTTGGTCATGTTAATTGATAGTTTGTGTGTTTGTGTATAGTCTGCATTGGGAGCTCAAGTTGAATTTCACTGGAATAAAGGGCTCTTCAACTAGGTCTGCCCTTGGGTATTAAATGTGGTTTGGGAGTGGCCAGGGATGTGTGATGTCAAAAATTTGACTGAGGGTGCGCTAGTCAACGACATACATTCAATGATAGACTAAATATATATATATATACAACACACATCAAAAAGAGTAGGGGTCCATCCCACTCCCAGTGTGAGTGGATCAAACTGTACAGTCCAGCCTGCACAAAACTGGTGTGTTACATCTAGAAGCAATTTACCAGCTATGTAAAGCAAGGAACAAAAAACAAAGTACATGATTGTAGTACCGGTAGAAGTAGAGGAGACGTCACCTGTAAGTTCATGTCACAGAAGAACTCCAGTCTGACCCTGACTATGTCCATCTGATGGAAGCCCAGATACACCATCATGGCGTCCCACTCTGAACCTATACACTTAGACAGCTTCCACAGGCTCTCATCACTTAACACTCCTACAGAATAACATACAAGGGAGGTGGGCAATAGAAAGAATGGGTAAGCAGGGCTTGAAATACTTTTTCTACACATCTGCACTGATGCAGGTAACATTGAGAATTACCTGCACCAATTTTACCTGCACCACTCAGACTTTGAGAAGTATGGATAACACTAAAACTGTTCAGAAACCATTGCCATTATTTATACTTTCATAGGTGGTAAAAGTCAAAGCAGCAAATATAAATCCACATGTATACACACACACACACACGTGTAACACAGTACATGGCCCAGTGCCGGTTAGGTGCAGGTAGACATCAGAAATACCTGCAGAGCTCCAACTTTACCCGCACTAACTTTCTCACCTTTAATTTCTATAAGCACAATGTCGGCAAGACTTCTCGTTGCTGTGTCATTCTGGATCAAAAAGAGACATTACATTGGTAAAGAGACCAAAAATACAATCAGGTATGACTAGAAATACTTCTGTGTGCACAGAATACCTCATCCTATGACAATTTAAGACTAAGAACATATAGTAGAAACTACAAACTATGTCATGAACACAACACTACTACAGTAGTAACTGTAATCATTATTTTGATCACAAGTCAGACCTTGCTTTGCTTTACTAACCTTGATTCTTGTAATGGAGTCTATCTCGGCCACAATCTCTTTGTGGCTGTCGTCTTTGTGATCTTGACAAATATCTCTAGCCGTCATATTGTCCTAATGAGAGACAGGGAGAAGGTAACCAAGATTAGTCATGACCAAAGTACTAGTACATGTTTTAACACTTCAACAGTACAAGGTACTATACACAACATTCCTCACTTAACTCAGGTGTAAATTGGGTACCTGACTTCAGTTTAGGAGGTAAAAGGGAGTAAAAGGCATTGAAAATAAATATACGGAACCTTTATCTTTTTTTACCTAGGAATTTTGAGCTAGTTCTAACTTACATAGTTGAGTATGTTGAGATGACATCCTGCATGGATCAGAGTGTGTGCCACCTCACTGTGGCCCATTTGAGCTGCTACATGGAGAGGTGTGTCTCCATTCTGTTATTATAAACAATAACAACAATAACAATTATAATAGCAGTCAGCTTTACATCGGGATTATAATGATCTAAGGCAGTTTTTCTGCAACTACAAAAAATACAATTGGTGACTACATTTTTGTATATTACATACCGTATGAGAGAAATTGAGTGCGTATACTGAGAAAGGTACAAGATTTCAACCCTCAATGGTCTACCAATTAAGCATATTCTGAGCTTTGCTCAAACCCTCTCAAACTGCAATGTATAAATGGAATAGATTGGTATATACAAACATGTATGGCATGCCACATGCCTAGTACTGTATGACTGTATCTGTATCTGTATCGGTATAGCTTGGCATGACATGTCAAACTGTTCAGGAAGTACATGTACATGTACAGTCATGTGGCATACAGTATATTAAATGAATAATGTGTTATAGATTTCTTCAAAACTCCAATACGGATTTAACGTAAGAGCTGTTTGACTGTCTTACACTGTTTCTTGCATTGATGTTTGTTCCGCCTGTGATGAGGAGTCTTGTGACCTCACAGTGCCCTCCCCAGGCTGCACTATGCAGGGGTGTGTTACCATCCTGAAGTTTACATAAAATATCAATACTCAGAGAAATACAAAATTGCATGGATAACTGCATTCACAGTACCATCTATATGATAATAGCTGAATGGCATTTCACCAACACTAGCACACACTTTGTTCTAAAAGTGAGGCCAATCAAACCTATTCACATGTCATTTAGCAAACTGTCCATGATGATTTTTCACCAATGATCTTCATGGAAATATCTCAGTATCTCAGAAGTAGCACAGTGACTGTAAAGGTATTATCTCTTCTCTCATAGAACTGTCTCTATTAGTTCATATTTTCTGTGTTTCATCCATGGCAAACAAGGACAAGAACACAATTCATTCAACAAAAGAGTTGTAAATACAGTACAAGATCTTTCCACAACAGGTCACCCTAACAGGCCACCTGTTATAGACATGTCAAGAGCACCATCTACCAGGTCTATAGTGAACTGCAGCTTACCTTGTTTTCTGCCTTAACATCGCAGTTAGCATTGACCAGCTGCCTGACCACATCTACACAGCCATTCATAGCAGCCTCATGGAGGGGTGTGTTCCCATGCTGTACATATTTGAAAAAAAAAATTTCTTGATGATATTTCTGGATAAAGACAGATATTGCAAGCCGTACAATTAAAAAGGTGACAAGGTGGTCTAAGGTGGCAAGGACTAGTCTTGCAGTTAGGGTTGTTGACTCAGAATCAGAAGGTTCTGGGTTCAAATTCCAGGTAGGCCCCATTGTTGTGTCACTTGTCTCAGGTGTAAGCTTCATCAACAAACGAACAAATACTAGTAAGACATGAAATAAAATCTTTGCAGCAATAAACTCATAAGAAGAGGAAGACACAGTCATTTTTATTAGATTTCTTGCAGTTTTTAGTCATTCCACCTGTTACCCTCTATTACCATAGACTGAGATGACCATAGTGACCCAGGATGCACCACATACCTTGTTCCTGCTGTCCAGCTGGCACCCATCATCCTCTAGGAACATGTTGACCAGGTCACACCTGCAGGCTGCAGCTGAGATATGCAGAGCTGTGTAGCCCAGCTGGAAAAGAAAATAATAAACCTTTCAAAAGAGGTTTGTTTAGGTTTTCGACACTTTTCGTGAATGTATTGAAACTGTGGAGGGAATGAATGACCTCTCACCATCCATGCATACATTAGCGGCCTATCTGCCAGGCTCTATGCCATCACATACAACTCTCCAGGAGTCTGTCTAACATTACATTTCCTGGGTATTCGAGTTCTATGCCAGTGTCCCTAGTTAAGGTATCAGTTACTTCTACGGTGTACTCGACCTCTTGGCTTCCAGAGAAGGACAGAAGAAATGATTTCCTGCTTAGCTCTATAACAATGTCCTGCAAATTTTACCCTGCGGTGGGTGAGTTTTTGAGACAGCCTAGGAAGACCCCAAGATATTGTTTGAATAGTGGCAACTCTCCATGCAACTGTCACTACCGGGACAAGAAATACTTAAGTATACAAACTTCCCAGTAAGAATTCCGATAGTGTGGCTTACATTGTTCTTCATGTTGACCTGGATCCCAGGTAGACTGATGAGGTATCTGGCCACGTCTGTATGTCCACACCTGGCTGCACAGTGCAGGGCTGTATCACCATGCTGAAACCAGAGAAAAAGAATAAGATGACTGCTCTTTTTATATATAGTGTTTTATTCAGCTGGCATTTAAGTGACTGTCTGTCACCTTCCTCAACTCAGAACAAAGATGGACCTCTGTCTTGCTAGAATCTTAGAAAAAATATAATTGAAGATTCTTTTATTAAGTTTATTTGCAAAATCATGCCTGAAGGCTAATTGCTTTTACAATCAAGTATAATACTAGTACTCATTGCAATACAGTAACAGGAGACAGGTAACAACTGTCTAGGAAAAACTTCTACTTCTACTACTACGCTAGCTATTATGGGGTTCGACTTTTCATGTACGTCAAAGTTTGTTCTAGAAAGTGTTTTGAATGTGCTCACATAGTTCTTGGCATTGATACTGCACCCTGAGTAGTTTACGAGGAGCTTTAGGATCCCTTGCATGTTGGAGGATGCAGCACAATGTAGAGGTGTGTCTCCATCCTATAAAGAGATTGGAAAAGATGTACTTTCCATATCACTACAAACAAAACTGCATTTTTCATGTTGTTCTTTCACTTTCAGGATATACGTCAAACATGATGAGGATGAATTAAGCATAAGCTTATTGAGACGGAATCTATAGAAATAGTGAATTCAAAAGAATCAATTGTAAGTTATAATTTCTCATGTATCAAATCAATGTCCACATAATTCATAAGCACGACAAATTTCCTTTTTTAGCGTCATGTAGTACTTGATTTTAAAGCGTACCTGATTTTTGCAGTTGATTTGGCTGCCTGCATTCAGTAGCAGTTGTACAACATCTGCATGGCCCTTCAGTACAGCCTGGTGTAGGGCACTGTTACCCTACACACCACAAATACAGCAATCATACAATTGCAAGGGAAATACATAGTATATACTAGTATTGAATTAACACCTGGCTTAAAAGTACAATGTATAATGTTATGTAATGTTGATATCTTTACATCCAGTTGTTTATAGCAATTTATTTTGATTTATAGAAAGACACAACTGTTATGAGCATGAATGTTATAACAAGGGTTAGAGTTCAATGACAAGTGTCACTGTTTAGTCTTGTTAAAAGAAATGAAATACATTAATTTTCAAAATTGCAACACTTGTAATCTACAATGTTTCAAATTTCTCAACACACCCTTCTTCACTTCACTCCTTTAGTGGTCAGTCAGGGGGTTAGTAGGAGTCTGTAATGTGGCATGACTAGTAATACTTGTCTGTCGGGATCTCCCACATTCACATCCGCGCCTCTCTTCACCAGTCTCTGTATTCTTGTCACCTCCCCTTCCTCTGCAGCCTCAATCAGTTCCTGATGAAAATGATAGAAAAAAGAATGGACTTTATTGCTCTACAATCGTACAGGGAACAGGTATTAAACAACAATTCTGAAAGTCTATATCCTACATTGCAAACTACAAAATATCATTGATAATGTTACTGTATTTGACTTCTAGACATTATGGTCATGAAACTAGAAAGGCCAGCCAACATTTGCTTCGGAGCAAATGTAATATTTCACTCCATCTCCCTCCCCATACAAAAATAGAAGATTCTGAATAAATCATACTGCAATCATACAAGGACAAGCTTTTTGAATCTCGACAGATATTTACAAAAATGGCACTTGGCCATTATCTCCCTTTTTTTTACAAAGATACAACGACAAGCACTTTAAATCTTGACAGCTTTACTTTACACTTATCTCAATTTCAAAGTTACATATTGCAGGTATCTAAATACTACTAAGGCCACACCAATTTAATTTCTTGGTTAACGGATTTTTCTAGAAAAATAATGGAGCGGGCGGGCGAAAAAAAATAAAAATAAATACAGGCCTAGGCATCCTATTATGGCCCAAAATGGTACGATAGGAGCCATGAAGTCATCACACCAGGCTGGTTCAAAATTTAAACAATGAATTTTGAACTTTTAATGATACCACTGCATTGGAAGATGGAATGACTGTAACAAGTAGTAAGAAAAGGACTGTTTTCAACTGTTCAGGGCAAAATATGAGCATTTTGCAGTTGATTTTGGATTTTTATTTTTATTTGCAAATCTGAAAAAAATGAAGCGGCGAATCCGTTAACCAAGAAATTAAATTGGTGTGGCCTAAGGAAAGTATCTTCATTCCTCACACGGTGCAAACGAAAGTTGGAAGACGAACAGAACAACAGCAGAAAATTGCAAAAGACGGTCGGTGTACGTCAGCGGGACCTTCATGCTGAGGTCGAGAAAATCAAAGCAGCTCTGATTAGGGAACAGCTATCATCAGTAAGGAAGAACAAGGACAGAGTT
>NW_017802935.1:3830187-3888792 GCF_001625305.1 Branchiostoma belcheri
AGACAGGTAACAACTGTCTGGAAAAACTTCTACTTCTACTACTACGCTAGCTATTAGTGGGGTTCGTACTTTTTCATGTACGTCAAAGTTTGTTCTAGAAAGTGTTTTGAATGTGCTCACATAGTTCTTGGCATTGATACTGCACCCTGAGTAGTTTACGAGGAGCTTTAGGATCCCTTGCATGTTGGAGGATGCAGCACAATGTAGAGGTGTGTCTCCATCCTATAAAGAGATTGGAAAAGATGTACTTTCCATATCACTACAAACAAAACTGCATTTTTCATGTTGTTCTTTCACTTTCAGGATATACGTCAAACATGATGAGGATGAATTAAGCATAAGCTTATTGAGACGGAATCTATAGAAATAGTGAATTCAAAAGAATCAATTGTAAGTTATAATTTCTCATGTATCAAATCAATGTCCACATAATTCATAAGCACGACAAATTTCCTTTTTTAGCGTCATGTAGTACTTGATTTTAAAGCGTACCTGATTTTTGCAGTTGATTTGGCTGCCTGCATTCAGTAGCAGTTGTACAACATCTGCATGGCCCTTCAGTACAGCCTGGTGTAGGGCACTGTTACCCTACACACCACAAATACAGCAATCATACAATTGCAAGGGAAATACATAGTATATACTAGTATTGAATTAACACCTGGCTTAAAAGTACAATGTATAATGTTATGTAATGTTGATATCTTTACATCCAGTTGTTTATAGCAATTTATTTTGATTTATAGAAAGACACAACTGTTATGAGCATGAATGTTATAACAAGGGTTAGAGTTCAATGACAAGTGTCACTGTTTAGTCTTGTTAAAAGAAATGAAATACATTAATTTTCAAAATTGCAACACTTGTAATCTACAATGTTTCAAATTTCTCAACACACCCTTCTTCACTTCACTCCTTTAGTGGTCAGTCAGGGGGTTAGTAGGAGTCTGTAATGTGGCATGACTAGTAATACTTGTCTGTCGGGATCTCCCACATTCACATCCGCGCCTCTCTTCACCAGTCTCTGTATTCTTGTCACCTCCCCTTCCTCTGCAGCCTCAATCAGTTCCTGATGAAAATGATAGAAAAAAGAATGGACTTTATTGCTCTACAATCGTACAGGGAACAGGTATTAAACAACAATTCTGAAAGTCTATATCCTACATTGCAAACTACAAAATATCATTGATAATGTTACTGTATTTGACTTCTAGACATTATGGTCATGAAATTAACATACTTTGATGATTTGGATGATTTGGTCTTGCTTTTAGAGTGAACTACAAACTCATGATGTATCTTTGGAGTAGTCTGCTTGTATGGAGATATCTTCAGAAAAATTCTTTTGAAAAAAGTACATCTACAAATATCAATCTCCTTTAATTTTTATTTGTCAGCCTAAAACATTATACATGTACTTTATACTTTCAAAGTTTGATAATAAAGTACTCCCTGCTGTTGACTTCCCAAATGATAGACTATCCAAAATGACAATGATATTTGGGGTGTATAATTGGATAGGGATTAATCAGCATCGTACACCTTCCCCCTGGCATATTGTACACAGTAATGTTTGTATTTTGACAGAAAACATGTGCACCAACAGGACCTCCCATAGAGCGGCAACAGCTGGCTCCGCCCACCCACAGTTTGATTGACAGGTGACAACTGGTCCCTCCTCCTATGGGGGGTTAATATCTACACATTGCCTCAGGTCACATGACTGAATGATCTTGATACATGATTGTAATCTATTTAGCCTGTCAACAAATGATTCAACTAGGTCTTAATTCCTATCAATGATTTCTTTTCAAGATGGTGCTTGTATATCGGTTGGAAAAAAATTAAAACTTTACTTTAATTCAAGTGGGAAACATGAAATATAAATTATTTAAAGCACTACTAGTGTCAATCAAACTATCACTGTATATAACTGATTGATTACAAGTGGGAGAACTACAATTATTGTAATATCAATCTTGTATCATACAATCATAATTATGATATGATACAATAATCTTCTAGGCCCATAATTTAAGGCAAAAAGATGACTCCTGCAACTAGGAATACACATAACCCTAACAGACTGTTTACTGCAAAGAAGTTTGCATTGAATACATGGCAAGAAATAAATATAAGTCATATACAGATGACACACTCAGTATCACACAATACTAAATTTGGTATCACCATATCTACAACACAGAGTTATCCCCATTATATCCCCTTTGAGCCCATTTAAATCCCAGCCCAGATTTTGTGGTATCATTGAATGTTGACAGAAGCTTCAGCCATTCTAGGAACTAATCTCACCTTAGTTGGAACAGCATGGCCAACTTCTGATGTCTCAAAATCACTACAACTGTGACTCTCTTGCAAAACCCCATAATTTCTTTTCCTCAACATGATACATCTATGATATTATTATTAAGATGTCAAAGCTATAGCGGTCTGGTCCAAGTGACCCTAGCTGTTACACTATAATGTCAGTATGGGTGCGCCGTGTAATCTAAGTAGGGTTCCAAGTGTAATGATCGCCAACTGAGAGGTTTCTAACCATTGATAGCGAAGTGTTTCGCTGACGTCGCGAGCGTCGGAAGAAGCAGCCTTGTGTCCCGAGGCATGTTGTGGGCACTTCCTTCGCATTCCTGAAGAAACATGAACGTGAAAGTCGTCTTAGGCCAAAGTAATGCAATTAACATACCCAATGTCACTCTTCTAGTTAGAGTCTTAGGTCTGTACAGTATTGACTTCAAATAATATTCCCCTTGTAACACTAGCAATTGTTTCTATCATAAAAAAATTCTCTTCCAGAATCATCATCATATTCACTATTAATAAAGAAAAGGTATGTACTACAATGTCAAAGAAGTGACAATTTGATAACATTCACAGTTTTATCTCTAATTTATAATCATGTCAAACAGGAATTTCAATAATTGCTCTAAAAGTTTCATGTTTTGCTCGTTAAGAGCCAATGATACTGTTTCTTTCATAACTATAAACATATATATCAACTTTTCAACATAAATTTTTACAAACAATTTATAACTTAACCATCATTTACTGATAAAAATTAGATCAATTATCTATGAACGTAAGTATAAGCATCAGATTACGGTTTATCTCACACTGCCATCACAAAAGATCATTATCAATCTGGAAATCCCTTTTATATCTACCAACAGACAAACACTACCATGTGCTCTGAATGCCCCCCAACATGCAAACATGTACATGTATATCTGTACACCCAACATGCGATCTGAGTCCCTGCCAGACATTTTCAGTGCAGGAATCTGAAGCCTCTGGTATATAAAGTTGGAGGTGACATGTGAAATATCTGCACGTACAGTTGTTGTCTTCCAGGTTCCATCCCAGCTTTCTCCTCCATGGAAGCCATGTTTGACCTATCCCGACCTTACGCACCATTTGGGTGATATTTCTTACGTCCTAGGTCCACCACACATGCTTGTCCAAGTCCTTATAGAATGACAACACATTTGTGCCATATTTTTACCCCATTCCCATGTGTTCTTCCCTTCAGCTGCCTGGAAGAATGGGTCTCACATACCGGGGTAAGGGGACACCACCACACATGCACACAGGCAATGCCCATGCTTATTACTTAGTAATTGCTAGTAACCCTGTGAGACTTAATTCCATGCTTAACTACCTCACAAGTAAAACGTGAACCACTTAAGTATAAATTGACCCACACCTACATCCTATCATATCAAAATACTGAACAAAACTGATTCAATGATACAATGTTTTTCTTGATTTTCCCTGATTTTCCCCTTAGTACTTAGTATGTATGCTGACTTTGATGCAACCATTCAAAGATTTCATAGATTCTTCACTGAAGTATGGAAAATAACAGCAAGGCCTTGTTTTCACATCAAGGGGATTTATCATGTCATAACATGCAAAATTATCATATTACAACAACACCTAGAGCTTTCAACCTATTGAAAAATGGGCTTGCAACTTTCCCCTAAAGGGCTGCCTGCCTGAACACCTAAAAGGCAAAACTACTATAATTATCTTTTATGACAAAATTGCATGTGTCCACAGTGACAAGAGAACTTTTGTTTGAAAATTTTCAAAAACACTTTTTGGTACAAAACTCAGTTAAAGTACATACTGAAAACCTTAGTCGAGCTCATTGCTGCTACCAATACCACAAATACCTTTTGTCTTTCAAGTATGTGAAAAACTAAACCTTTGGTTTGGATTTCAGACTGATGTTTTGGGGTGACATGCACCTGTTACTGTCAACATAAGATCTCATGAATATTCATGTTTGCCTCATGAATATTCATAACCATAAAGCACCTAACATTCTGGGCTGTACCATCTGGTGGCAACTTGATAGGGGGTGACTGAAAAGGGGTCATCTGGGTATTTGTTTATTTTCAGTCCCCCGTGGCTGTTGAGGCAAGTTGATGGGGTTGTTTTATGTACTTAGTGTTATAGCAACATTGGGAACAATGGTATCAGTGACTTTGAATAGTATAATTGACGTGCTTTGTGGGACAACATCTAGGGCGCAAAAAGCGTATCTTTACACATTAACAGGGCTCAAAATACTACCTGTACTACTTTTTTTTTCTGCATACCTGCATTGGTGGAGCAGACATTCAAAATTTATATAATACCAGACAAATTTTACCTGCACCACTCAGAATGTCAGTGGAAGCAACACCAAAGAGCTTTTTTTTTAAAGCTCCTTGGTAACTAGCCTGGTATCCAGTCTGATTCGTGGTCGGGGCCGCAAGAGCTCTGGCCCGCCCGCCTCACATTAGCGTCCCGGTGTGTATTTCACGAGAGATTAATTAGCCCTCCACGAACGTTGTATCCTGTTGGGGGAAACCAAATCCCGGAGCATACTGTCTCTAATTAGCGTAACACTCCTACCGGGACGGTCTGTTGCACTTGGCGGGGGAAGGTCTTAGAGGCCCCGAAGACACAACCTGCCTAAACACCCCAATACCCCCAATCACGATCAGACTGGATACCAGGCTACTTGGTAACACTAACACCAAGGACATTATCTGCCACTGCCAGTGTATAAAAAATTATGTTCTTGGTAACACTAAAATCACTAACATGCCATTAGGACACATTGACAGCCAATGCAGGTAATGAAAATCAACCTACACCTACTAGTAGTACACCAGTGGACTGGTTCAGGTAGGGTGCAAGTAGACATCAGAAATACGTGCACAGCTCAATTTTACCTGCACTATTGCATATGCAGCCTAGTCAGATTTCAAACCCTGATTAACTATGTTGTACTAAATCCATAAATCTAGAATACCAACCATATTATATCTGTACATAACGTTATATCATCTATCCTGTAAATTATGTGTGGAAAGTATGATCACATGTTCACAACCAATCACCGAGTTGTCGTCGATTTGAGACTTGCTGCACTAGAAAAATTATAGAACGAAAATTATATGCTGAATTTGTCACGGTTCCAAAATGCATAATGTTATCTCTTTCTCATAAATAGAGGGAAAACTTACCTGTAGACACGTGGTTGCAGTTGGCAGCGATGAACTTGAGGAAAACTTCGCCAGAAATTAGGAAAACTTCGTAAGAAACTTCTCTCACCAAACGTTACATCTTTGCTTTTACACCGGCACGGACTGTTGCAACGTTTTTTTAGGGGGGAAGTTAGAGACGTTTAATGTTTAGCAGTCTCTGGTCTTTAGTATGTAACAGATGTTCTAGATATTCCATTTATGAAATTTTTATCAAATCGTGAACATTTTATAACTTTTCTGAGGGAAAATCATATGTTTTGATGACTTTTCTTGTGAAAAATAATCCTTCAAGTTTCGAACCCTCTGGCAGCAATAATGAAATCGTCCAAATGTACGCACTGAACCCTGGGTAAAGCATCATGGCGGTCTGAAACGCATTTTCAAGGATTTTTGGACAAAATTGGACAGTTTTTGTACCTTTGGAGACACACTTCAGACACCACCCAAGGACACACAGAAGGTTGTGGTAGGTATCGAGTCTGGTTTCTGCCACTCCAAGCGTTTCTTTGGCGGTAAATAGGGTAAAGTTTTTGGCTCCCTCAGTCTGGGGAGGGGGGCGCTTTGTTCCGTGAATTTATATGTATACCTAGGTATCGACAGTTTATAGCAAAACATATCAGGTAAAGATGATCTTGAGCTCATTTTGACCATCCTTATAGTGCTACCAGTTCAATTGATCCCCATACGATGTGTAGACCTGCAACGACTGAACTAAACTGAACTAAACTTATTGAACGTGTCCAATATGAGTGTGCTTTAACTGTAGCTGGTGCGATCAGGGGGACTTCTTACAATTCTCTCCTCACTGAGCTAGGGTGGGAACAGCTCTCTGATCGCCGCCATATTCAGTCTCTTGTTTTATATTACAAAATCATTAACGGTCATACACGAGAATACTTAAGTGAGCTAATACCACCCCCAGTTTCAAATTCCTCTTCGTATGACCTTCGCAATAAACATAATTTTCAAGTGCCCAAAAAAAGTACTACAACCCGTTTCAAAAAATCTTTCATTCCCTACTCAACGCATCATTGGAATAACCTTAACATGGCAGACCGCTCGCTAAGTCTCCCTTGTTTTAAGAAGAAAATCATTAAATCTGTGCGCCCTGCCCCTGTTCCATATTTTAGCATAGGCCCTCGGTACACTTGCGCTCTTCTCACTCGTCTTCGTCTGGGCACTTATAATTTAAACTCAAATTTGTACACACGTTGTCTGGCAACCAGTCCTGCATGTACCTGTGGCCATCCCATTGAAAGTATCCAGCATTATTTTTTGTACTGCCCTAAATATACACAATATCGTGCCTCCCTTTTTAGCAATTTAGCTAAGTTGGTAGGATTTGACATAAACCTCAATGATCTCTCTGATGACGTTTTAGTTCATTTATTCCTTAGAGGTTCTGTATCACTATCATATCCAAATAACTTTAAACTTTTACTTTATGTTCAATCATTTATAAAGGAAACTAAAAGATTTGAGTAAATCTTTCCTATCAATTTTGTAAGTTTTGCCTGGAGTACTTTATACATTGTAACCTTATTTATTCTATTCTGTTATTATTAAGCTTTGCATGTCTGTTTTTGCATATGCTTCTGTATTTTTGTAATGTTAGATGGCGACATGAACATAAGCTCCGGCTTGAGTGTGTCGTCATCCTGTCCACTTTGTTCCTAAATGTTTTAATAAAGAAAAAAAAAACTAAATGGAGATAGCTTTGGGCACAGTTTGTTTTTGTACCATGGACTAAATAATTTTCGTTCGTGTTTGAAGACTGAAGGAACCTGAACAGTTCTGTTTACTGGTTTCTTCTTAACCCCTAGTAGTACACAAAACCTTGTTCTATTACTTCAGCTGCGAATATTACATACATGATAGTCCTCCCTTAATCGTGGCATCTCTTATGTGTAGTTATCTTGAAATTTTCGACTGTACATAATAATATCTTATTATATGTAGTTGGTCTTACAAATGTTGACTAAACTAAGTTGTACATTTCTTGTACATCTTCTGTCCGTAGAAAAATGTCGGATCACTCGATGTCGACTCCAGGCCAATCCCAGCACACCAGCAATCTGGACCAATCAGGTGACACCCTGAGCCTGAGTAGCTCCCTGAATGACAGCACGAGTCTGTCCATTTCCATGTCCTCAGACCTGTCCAAACTATCCACTCCAGGTAAGCAAAAACATTTCTTTGTGGCGTGTTCAGTTGGTTGATTGGTTTGTATAGTACAGAGTGTATTCACCCACATGGTGGTTTTTCTGTTCTTTTCTTCTCTGCGCTTTGGACAATTTGTTACAAATGCATGGTTGATCAGTTAGAATGTCAGAAGTTCTTTGAAAAGGAAATGTGGACCAGAAAATGGCAGTGGTTTCATTCTACACAACACTCTTAACTCTAAAGTTGAAAGTACTTAGAACAAATCATGTACGGGTACCCAACCGAAGAAGAAGAAAAAAAGCAGAGTCATAAATACCTTCATTCTTTTTATTAAGTGTTGTTGGTTCTTCAATAGGTTCTACAAATTACAATGTATGGCTCACTGTAAAGATTTACCTATCAACATTCAGAGCATGCAGTTATACAACCCTTTCTGTACAGTTCTATTCAAAATTATGTCGGTTTTTTCAGGTAGCGCGCCTGTTACACCAGGTACATCCAAGATGACTCCGCCCCTCCCAAGGTCAACTCCCGTCTCTTCCCAGCTCACCAAACGCCGCAGCTCCTCGCGCTCCATCAAACGGAAGAAATTTGACGACGAACTCGTGGAGAGCAGCTTGGTGAAGACCACCAAGGTCCCAGCCCGCCCAACAACGTCTACATTACCAGCAACACAAACCCCACACTCACATGTCATTACAGTTCAGCCTGAGAAGAAGAAAGTCAAGGTGGGTACGATGCCTTGCAGTACCGATTATACCTGCTAGAGGGCAGCAATGCACTGTATATGGTAATGCCGTCTGACCATGATAATTTGGTACATCGTATTTCCTTAAAAAGACTACCGGGTAGTACTCATATATTGCAATACTAGTAGTAGTTTTCTTTCAACTATCTTTCATCTGCTGTTCATGAAACTTATGAGCAAGTTTTCTTTATTTATTTTACAGGTTTCAAAATCATCACAGAAAAGGGCCAAGAAACCTAAGGTTAGCATTTCATACACTGTTCTCTTTTGTTTTGTATGGTTTCAATATTCATGATGTCAATGTGGGCAACTTGTTTACTCATAAACATTTCATTTGGGTGAATGATGTTTGTGGCTCAATTTGTCCAATCTGTATAGTTGTACAATCTAGACATTGTTTGCTTCCATTTTGTTGGACCATCTGCATTTTTTGTGAAATCTAGCTCCATTTTTCTGGACAAATATAAGATAATTTATCTGTATTTAGATTACATGCAATATACACTATGTTCCTGAAATTGAGTGTCATAGAGTTTCAGGTGTAAGAAAACATTTGCTTCATGTAGGTTTATAAATGGTTTTGAGAAATGCTGATGCTTTTAATTGTGAGATGATGGTCATGTAAACAGAGTCTAATTTTGTTGGTTCTTTTTTTTACAGCCAATCCCAGTAACTAAAGACTTGGGTAGATGGAAACCACAAGATGATCTACTTCTCATCAATGCAGTACAACAGGTAAGGACTCAGGGCTGTACCATTTGTAGATTGGGGGTGAAAAGAATGTCCCATTACCTGCTTTGTCTCTCATTGTTACCAGGCTTTCAAAAATTGTGTTTTTGTTGTTTCAGACCTGTGACCTGAAGTCAGTTCACCTGGGGGTGAAGTTTTCCTGTAACTTTACTCAGAAGGAAGTAGAGGAGAGATGGTACGCACTGCTGTATGACCCAACCATATCCAAGTAAGTCATATACATACTAGTAATGTAATACTAATAACATGGTTCTGTCTCTTGTAGTATGTCTGACATGATACGATATTTATACAGAGACTGAATTTTGTAGTATACAATGTTGCAGCACTACTTTTTACTCCTAGTTTTAAGAAATTTCTTCTTGTTTTGCTTAGAATAGATTTAGACATGTATTTAGATATGGAAACTGCGAAGCTGCCAAAGTTGTTTAGTCTTTTTCACACTGACTTATGACTTGACGTACTGTTCGTTAGACTTGCAGTCCAAGCCATGAGAAATCTCCACCCAGATGTAGTAGCAGCCATCAATGCCAAGGCACTCTACAGTAAAGAAGAGGAAAGTCTCCTGGCTAAAGTGACCTCAGTAAGTTATCAATTTTTATTGCTCCATCATTCCTGGTTCCACATACAATGTACATACATGTACAGTGTATATGGTTGGAGTATAATTTGTTTCTCACAGTTTTGTTGCTTTCATTGCTTAGTTAGGGTATCAAATATTTTAAGTTACTGGGGATCGAAGTTCTGAATCCCTTCTTGGTTCCTGTTACCATGCTGTTACAGAGAACAGCAGGACTCAGAATCAGAGCTCTCTGTTCTCCCTTAAACTTGAGGCAAACATTCAAGTATAAGGTGCAAAAATTATGTTTCTTCAGTATATGTTTCCATGCCATGTATAGTACATACTGCTGATTTTATTTACCGGTACCTATTGTTTACTTCATGCCTATAGCCCATATCCACACAGCGTTGAAATATATGGTGTATCACATGTTATCTCACTTTTTCTTCTCCAGACCAGTCAGCCCACAGTTGACATCTTTGCAGACCTCCTTCAGAAACATCCAGATGTGTTCCACCTCAGCAGAACTCCCAAGGTGCTTCACACACACTGGCTCCAAATGAAACAGTACCACCTATTGGCTGATCAAACAGGTAACAGACCAATCAGAGAGCCTGTTGCTACTTATTGTGATGTGGAACATCTAGTTTAAAAACTTCCATAATGTTCATTTTAAGGTGTACATTTACTTGACTTTTGTCCATTTTACCTACTCAATTCTGCCTTTTTTGTTTTTTCTTCTCTCTATCCTATGTTAAATTGTTACTGTACCAATATTGACTAGTAGGTTGCTTGGTGCAATAGTTAGGGATACATTTTAATTTATGTCTTTGAATGTTGTTCTTCCAGTTCAGCCCCTCCCACGCGGAGACCACATCCTCAACTTCTCTGACGCTGAAGACATGATCAACGATGAGGAACTCAAGGAAACAAAAGACGAAGTTCTGGAACATGGTAGGAATTCTTTTCTTCTTACTTTGATACTTAATCATTTTGCAGTTTCCTAGAAAATTGCCATATACAATCTGTTTTGTACCAAATAAGAGACTCACAGAAATTTTTGACCAAATTTATGCCACGCATGCAAAACAAAAATCACATGTATATGGCACTTGGGTTAGATACCTGATGAAGGCTGTGAGATTCAGTCAAAACTTTTGGTGAGTCGATTTTCTTCAGTTGAAGAACAGTTCATCTTGCATGTAATTTACCAACTCAGATTAACTGTCATGCTAGTATCTTGTACCTGCATGTTTTCTGTTGACACAGACTGGAAAAAGAAAGTTTCCAAATCCAGCGTCAGTACTAGTCAATTTTTTGGCGACACCTCAGTGGTGAAGGAATTTTTATTTCTTTTTGCTTGACCGTCTGTACTGTTGTTCCACAGAGCTGGCGATCTCAGACAGAAGACAGAAGCGGGAAATCAGGTTCTTAGAACAGGAGATTCCCAAATGGCAGGTGTTAGTAGATGCTGTCACAGGTGAGCTGTCTTTCTCTCTCTCTCTTTCAGTCAGTCTTGAAAGACCATGAGTATGACTTAAACTTTTTTTTTAATGGAGTGGTTCAATGCAAGGCCTATACGACCACTTCTCAGCATTGAACTAGAAATATGAGAGAAACATGGCTATGTCAAGACATGGCGATGAAGGTTTGATTTGAAAGCCTGTAGATTGTAGGTTGGTGGGAAACACTTGTCATGGAGGGAATTCCAAAGCTTGGCCGTACGGGGAAAGAAACTGTCACTGTAAAAAGATTTCGAACAAGGAATTTGGACGGTGAAGTTATGTGAGCTAGTGGAGAACCTAGTGGAGTGCTTAAAAGTTCTCAGTGGTGGAACTAGTTGGGTGAGTTGTGCAGAGCAATGTCCATGAAAATAAACTGTGCAAATTTGGGTGGAATGTTTCCTTTGTACTAGTCTTTTACTTTTTTAGTACATTGTTGTTTTCTGCTCCTACAGGCATCAGCCCACCAGACTTTGACAACCAGACATTGGCTGTCCTGAGAGGGAGATTGGTACGCTATCTCATGAGGTCACGAGAGGTCAGTATCATACCAGACAGTTTTCAGACATCTCTGTATATGTGGCCCTCTTGATCCACTACAGTCTCAATCACATGTATGGCTTGATCTTGAATGCTTTTTGTCTTTCTACTATTTTCAAAAACGCATGCAAAATGCTACCATATTGCAAACTTTTTTTCAAGTCTTCAGCTTACAATATATGTTACTTAGATTTTGCTCAGAGCAAATAATATATGGTCCTGTACATGTACTATAAAACAAAGTTCCTTGTATGTTCGTTGCACAAGGCAAATATCCTTATACAAGTGGCCCGGCACACAAGTATAAAACCAACTTCCTCATGCCTAATAGTACTTAATGTCCTTTACACTAGATAACACTAGGAAGATCTACAAAAGACAACACCATAGATGTGGACCTGTCCCTGGAGGGGCCTGCCTGGAAGATCTCCAGAAGACAAGGTGTCATCAAACTCAAGAACAACGGAGATTTCTTCATCATGAACGAGGGGAAACGGCCCATCTATATCGACGGGAAACCAGTCCTCAACGGGCAGAAATGGAAACTCAACAATAACTCTGTAGTAGAGGTATGGTTTTCTTTTCATTTTAAATTTACTTTCTTAATTGGCAATTTCTACACACTGATGTAAGATAGAACAGATGAATGGAAGGCTTTATCATGCTGTATTACTCCATGCCATGACAATATTCAAAGTCTTTTTTGCATTGTACATGATTATGATATCTATTCTTAGGTGGTTATCATAACGATAGATTTAAAAGCAGTTATCAGTAATTAGAATAGACACCAAAAAAGCCAAAAGACTGTAAGATAACACATGTACAATTCACAGTTAAGTTACAATATGAAACTACACAATTTTTCCTTTGCTAACAGTTCAGTATGACTCCAGAAAGACTTGCTATATATTTAAGATATAATTAAATGTAGTTTGTGACTCTTGTTATGTTACACTTTTCTGTTGAGGTATTTTCAGTGAATGTTGTTTTTACTTTCAGATTTCGTGCTTGCGGTTCATCTTCTTGATCAACCAAGACTTGATCAACGTGATCCGAGCAGAAGCAGCGAAAATGGCTCAGTGACAGAACACAACATTAGCTGTTGTTGTATATAGATGGAAATAGCCTTCCCTGTAAATGTACATAGTAGTATACAATCGTTCTTGTGAAATACTATTTTTACTATTAAACATCTTCATTAGTAAGGATAAAAAGAACAGAAAAAGCGTGTCTCCATGTAGTCCTTGAAAAGTCTAAGAATTTGTGTAAAAAGTATCAAATTGTGTCAGTTACTAGAATTATGTTTGTATGATACATATACATAATGTCCATTGTTCTGAGTATTGTTTGAGTTTGTATTTTGTTTTTTCTGCTTTATAGAAATGTGTTGTTTTCAAGGAAATAAAGCAGAGATTTAATATTTGACCACATTGAATTCATAGTTTTTATTTGTTTCAACTTATGTAGTTTTCTCAGATAAATACTTACGCAGAATATTCAATATATAGAAAATCTACAATGCAATGGAAATGTACACCAACCAAACTTTTTGAATACTTAATTTCACCAAATCCCTTGAAACATATATGGGAAGTGCTAAGATATATATTAAGTAAACATAAATACTTTCAAATTGCAACTCTTTTTAAAAACAGTACCTTTTTGAAGCTTACATAACACACCATATTTTCTATACTTGTGGTATAAGGCGATGGTTTGTATGTGCACATAAGTCTGGCTATGTGAATGAACTGGCACATGTGAAGGTGTGGACTCCAGTTGCAGTGTTGTTGTAGGCCTCACATCGTCCAAAGGTATGAACTGCTTCTAAATACACATCAGGCAACAAATCTTCAATGGTCTCCACCTGGAAATAAGAGAACTGGGTTTAATACTGTAGATTGTGACATTTTTGCTTTGTTTTTAACCAAAAAAACACATGCTTTGGCACCACAATCTTTTGATTTTCACTGTGCACAAAACTTAAGTGCTGCAAAATCAAATCAATTTGCAGTACACTGTGTCACTTCACAAGAAGTGAAGCACTGTACAGCCTTACATGTGTGTATCTTATTTAGTCAGAATACCGGTATTTGCAATATTAGCTCCATGATGAACTCAACATAAAAGAGTCTACCACTGCCTCATAGAAAATGGTGTTGTATTTTTTTTGATTTACAAAAAAAGAAAAACAATGACTTTATAAAATGTTCAGAATTCTCCCTAGTTTCATTTGTGGACAAAAAAATGTCTTCAGTCCTAAATGTCCATAACAATTTTGAGTAACGGTGACTGACCGGTAAGTTGTTTATTTCTTCCACAGTTAGCCAGCCATCCCTGTTGGTATCCAGGCCTTTAAACACCCAGTCAGTGATGACCACTTCATCATAGATAACCTGGGCTTGTACCATGTCTTTGGGCAGTTTGCCACCATATTCTTCAAGGTACACTCTGATGACATATCTGCAGACAAGAAACAAATTTATATTGGTTTCATTCGAAGAACACTTCGCAGCCAGAAGGCTGAATTACATGTCCCATACATTTTTAAAGGGGTAAAACGAACTTTGTGACACAAATTCAACCCGAAAGTGTCCTTTTTTTGGCTACACCTCAAGGTTGGAGCCTACTTTTTCACTTTGAAACTAACCGGTTAACCTATGTCTTGACTTGAGCTTGCTGTCAAAGATTTCAGTCACTTTTCCAACTTCTGATGCACTCTCACTGATGGTTGACCAAGGTATGTACTGTATGTGTAAAAATACAGAGCGGCATGGAGAGAGAGAGGGGACTTGGTCCAGGCAACTCGCCCGACCTGATGATGCTGATGATTTAAAATACAGTGCATGTACAGTGATAAATGTTAGACATCCAGGTAATCAGATGTGTGCTGAGATAACAGTTCCTCAACAGCATATGTTTCAGGTTAATCCCCCAGCAGATCTTTTGGTGGTTTGGTGGCAGACAGTTACCATTTGCCACCCAAGTACAACGCATGCATTTGACAAATCCACCTTATATATTTGAGTTATCTAAAGACATATCTAATTGCAAAGAAAATCATCACTACATGTACCTTATTTGCTCTCCTTGCTTTAACTCCAGTTCACTAAGCCGTACAGGTGTTTGACTGTCTCTTGCAGTACAGTCGGAGTAGTCAAATGAAGATATGGGTGTCCACCAGATGTTGACCGCTAAGTTCCTCCCATATGACTGTACGAAATGCAGCCAGCGGTGCGGTAGGTAGAGACAGTCTCCCCGCTCGATTCGTGCTGACCACCATGGGATGGTACGCAGGCTTGGGTATTTGTACATGTCCACCCTTACATACGGTGAGAAAAGAGATTAAAGTTGAAGTCCTGCTTCAACAGACTACATGGCGATACAAATAACACCTAATGAAACCATTGAACAAAATGGGCATCAGGGCGACTAAAAATGCCTGATTTTGCCTTACAAAATGAGGCATGCAGGCCCTCATAAAGAAATACACAGAAGGGAAGTCTTTTTACCTATCGACATCGACTGAAAAGTCTTCAGTGCCATCCGTGTGGTGCAGCAGTGTGTGTCTCCCCACCTCGCTGTCCACCAGTAGCCAGTCTTTCCTCCCACTGTACATACAGATGATGTTCTCCATGTTGTCCATGTGGAAGGTGGACTTGGTCCCTCCGCTGGACATCCAGATTCTGATGTCGTGAAGGTGCCGGGTGAAACCACCGCAGGACAGGCACGGGGGGAGGTACACCTCTTCCATCATACCCTGGGTGTATGAATTTCAAGGCAAAGCAGTCATCATCAACTGAGGTGAAGCGTGATACTTTTACAAGTACATTTGTACATGGTGATAGTACAATATGGTTTTGCTAGAACTCACCTGTCACCCCTACTCTTAAGTGTGCTGGGTTCTTTTATATGCAGGAGTTTCACATCTGAGGATGATGTCAGAGGCTTCTTCTTAGCTGCCTTTACATCCCCAACCAAACTAACTACAGCCCCAACCTGCTGTGCCCAATAGAATGGTAGTTCCCAAACGCTTGTTGACTATCAAAATGCATGAAGGAGAACAAAAAGAATCTAGAAAGCAAAACCAAAGTCTTCTTAACACCTCCTTTAATAGACTTATAAAATTCATTTGTATTCTATATTTCAATGCTGTCAAAGTAGAGAGTATAGTGTGCTAAATTGTGTCAGCTTAGCTATGCAGAAAAATTCATTCTCACCTTTGGCAGTCGATCGAGCATGTACATCTCGGATTGGTTATACTGTTGCAAGAATTCATCCATACGCATGTCTTCCCTATAACTGTCGGCACGTTCCTTTTTAGAGGAATCAACCTCTGCCTGCGATAGTAGTAAATAGACAATTGAATATTTTCAGATGTCAACAAAATGCTGTTACTTTAATGGTGTACATTCAGATTAAACTTTATTTTGTAACTGCAATATTATTTTATTCTACATTTATATTTCGAGGATTGGGCAAAAAGTTATAAAACTTATCTCAGCCCTCTCCTCACACATAAAAGGAAACAATAAAACAAAGTAATAATAAGAAGAAGAACAAATGACAAAGGTACATAATGAGCTGGTGTACAAATCAAAATCAATCAACTAAATCAACTGCAATATTACTATCTTTGCATCATTTTTGTTCATTCAATATCAAAATGCAGTCAACCAACCTTAGAAAAACGTTGAAAATGTGAAGTTAAAAATTACCTCTTCATTCGCGTGTCGCTGGCCGAGGTACCGATCCGTCCATCTGTGGTAGGCGGGGGACAGTCGCGCCGCGCCCGACAACACCACCGGTCTGCCCGGCAGAGCGTAGCGCTGGTAGAAGTCCTCCGGGGACGGCAAGGTGTCCAGCGATTCAATCTTTTTGATTGGGAGAAAATGATAAAAATTGAGCTGATCCTTTTCTGTGTACGCCAGTCTATGGAAGTATTATCACATTTAATAATCTCAAACAATCTAGAAATACGATGTTATATTAAACTTGCAGGGCTTTGGCCAATTTTCAAAGCATGAACACTTAAACTCATAGTGACAACATATCATAAGTCTCCTCTAGAATCCTTTGCTTAATTGCAGAAAAATATATATGCCAAATGTTGCAAATATGTATTTAGTTTGTCTGTCTGTCATAAAGTTGCATAGAATATATCACGACAAACAACAAAATGGACAATTTTTTAAACAATCTAACACATCTTCTGTTTAAGATTCATTGCACTTGAACTCTACATGGGATATCGGACTTAGAACATGGAATGTAACAGTTATATCTACTGCTAACTTTCAAGATAAAGTTACCTCAAAACAATATACATATGTATATAGGCTTTAGCGTAGCTTATTACGCAGGGTAATCAGTATCAGCAAACTATCTTAGCCGTGGTGACTCTTAACTCGGGCTTACACTGCATTACCCTCAGCTTGCTACAAACTTTCGTACCTGGCCTGAGGGGGGTCGGTGCCGTCCAAGTGGCTGCAAGTGTCCCGGTGGATTCCTCGTCTTGCACGGCACAAAACACCATACCAAAAGTACAACAGTAACCACATGCAGCATGTCTGGATTATGTTTACAAATGTGGCCGGGGAAGGAGGAAGTTACACCGTGAGATCGCGGCCACCCGGAAGTTACACTCGAACAAATTCTGTACTGAGAAAAATGACTAAAACAGAAATATTGGTCTCAGTTGTTCCTCAATATACTCCAAATGACCGAGCAATTCGTGAAAACCAAACACTTTTGCCACATTTACGTCCAAGTAGGCAAAACAGATCTAGAAACACAGCTCTACACTTGGCCCTTGGAAAAGTTGTAACTGATTAACAGGTTGTTCCAGTGGTAACAGTTGCGCCCTCAAACGGCACACTATAGAACTGCACGACAAGTTTCGATCATATGTCAATGACAACACAAACTATCTCCGACTGAGAACCAGTTTTACGGTATTCAGTGATATCTTTCCTGGTAGGTTTTCGCGTTTAATTGTAGGGAAATTTTATTTTTACACCACCACCCCCCCTTTTTGTAGAAGGTTGGAACATTGCCAAAGTTCTGAAGTTCGTTTGCACAGTGTGGTAAAAGGTCAGAGAGCACAAAACAACGTTCTTTTTAGGATCTTGTTATACTGATGCTAAAAACATCATTACGACTTAAAAATTTCTGCAACTTCTTTTGAATACTTTTTGATTTCCTAAAATAACTAAGGATGTTACTTTTTTTGTTTGCCACCGCACCCGCCTACTACTAATACGCACCGAGCACTGCGTAGGCGTTTCGCTTCCTGTTCTCGGTTGGACATTATGACAAGGAAGTTTCACTTTTAAATCAGAGCATATCACACAACAGTCGGGCAGAACTTGTCTTCTTACGTTGTACGCTTGTGTCGTGAGAGTAACTTCACGGGAATACGTGTACGTGCTGCCGTGCTTTTTCACCGTCGGTCACTCTGTATACGGTTTAAAAATGGGAGAAACGTTTCCGTATTTCCGTCTGTGCTTTCTTACCCTTGCAGTGCTGTTTGTAACAGGCGGGCTGCCACGAACCATGGCCTATACTGGTATGTACATACATTTTCTACACCCTAAATATCTCCTAACATATGCTGCATTCTTACTCGTACTGAAAATCTTTATGATTGGGGTGAAATCGGAGAAGAAAAGTACACCAGGAAGTTGTATTTTTTCTTAATTATTGGTTCTATAAGAAAATGGCTGCAGAAAGATTTAAAAGAAAAATAGTATTAACTGTTGACAAGAAAAAAGGCGATGACATTTTCAAACGCATCCTATGATGATACTTTCTGACCTATTCTTGTGGTCGCACAGTTGCAGTGTTTAAATAGCGTGACTCCTATTGAGTTAACATTTCCTGTGGGTGCACGTGTACAAATACGTGCTCACAAACACGTACTATGTGTACAGAGTCGTCGATCCTATCTCTGAAACGCTGACTCACGTAGATTTAACTTAGTTGCAAGCAAAACGGAACTGCATTGGAGAAAATAGAACTTACGTTGCAAGACTAGCCACATGCGTTTCCGTTGAATAAACATGACTTGTACTTTCATTTCCGTGTTGGCTCGTACCTTCGCAATCTGTGGACAGCTGATACAATGGCACGTCATTGTACACATGTATTTCTTTTTTTTTCAGATTTTGACAGTAACGATCATCTCTGTGATGAGAATAAATAAACAAGTAGTTGCTAATCGTGTGCACATTTCTGTTTACGTTTATTGGCGTTTCGTTTGCAGACATATGAAATGCTACAGCATTGGGTTTCAGTTTATTTCAGCCAGTTGTACATGTGTCTTTTTAAGCTTGGGTTGATGGTCTTTTTTTGCCAGATAATCTCTGACCTGACTTCAGCTGAAAGCACCACGTAATAATAACACAGTTTCTTATTTTGTAATTGTATCAGTTGCAACATTACCAAACTATGTTGATCATTTTATGTGCATTCATATCTGGTATCTAATGTTTGCTTGATGGCTTTCTTAGGATGTCCATTAGTGTTACATACATGTCATCAAGTTTTTTAATATGTAATCACTTGTGCAATTCAGCCAACAATGCATATGGCTGCCAATCAATGTGAATAAACAATATCGTTAATTACTAGTATCTTTACCGAAAAAAAAATCAAATTTTGATACACTTCAGAACTAGAGTACAAATCGTGACCAAAATGCCATCTTCTCCACGCTGTGTTTTCTACCTTATTTCTAGGATGCCCAGTTGTACGACTGTCTGGGGAATACGACCATCAAAGTTATCGGATGACAACCTACAGGGTAACAAGTCAGACCATCGCAGACAGACCAGTGTACGAGAGTGAGACAGCAAACAACTTCTTGTACTACCTGGAGTTAGATAATGTGATTAATGGTTGGGTTGTCGGGTTCACACCTGGAGGAAGGAACTACAGGCTTGTGGCACTTGACAGTGCAACATTTCCCGAACTAATCAGTCCAGGAACATTTCAAGTATTTTCGGTTTCACACCAAGGCTTTGTTTTGGCTCCAAATCTACGTGTCTCCTGTTCAGGTATGGGCTTCTCTTTTTACATAAGTAATCTTAACCAAAGTAGGTGCGTGTAAAGTGGATAATTTGTATTCAATTTTATTTGATTCACAACTATGTATACGAACTCATCTTCATGGCCCCCAAAAGTTGTTAATCATTGTTATTTCCCCTACATTTCACGAGCAATACATAACCTGGCCATATGATATGATATGATATGATATGATATGATATGATATGATATGATATATGATATGACATGACATGGAGCCTGTGACATGATATGATTCGATGATATATGATATGATATATATGATATGACATGGTGTAGCATGACCTGCTATGATATTAACTTACACATTCTAATATTCCTGAATATCTACAGTTCCCGGATATATCGGGTGCTTCTGGTACTCGTCTGTATCTGGTAGACAGTTGCAGTGGACAGGTAGCTACATAACCATAGACAACTGTAAGCTGAGCTGCAGAGCTGGAAACTTCCCATACACAGCACTTTTTGGACGGGAATGCTGGTGTGCAACTCAGATAGCATCAGACGCTACAAGAGCAACAGGGGGCCTCTGTGATAGGCCATGTGCAGGGAATCCCTCGCAGTTTTGTGGACGAAGAGACAATCGGCTGTATATAGAAGTTTATGAAAGTAAGTACGAATGTATCAGCCCCAATTCGGCGATGCTTTTGAACTCACATTCAGAAAATCCCCGAGTTACTAAAATAAGCAGGCTTTTATCTTTTATATATTCGAACCATGACAATCTTTTTTTATTCATATTTTCATGCGAAAGCTTTTTGCATACAAGCGTACTTAGCTTAGCAGCTAAATGCTCGCATTTGCAACTTTAATATATAGAGCGAAGATTATTTTAATTTATTCAACTGTTTGTTTCAGCTATCACCGACTGTGGCCCCGTGCCCGTGACTCCAGGCGTGATCTCTGTACGTCCTTCTGACGGAGCTAATGTGACAGTTGGACATACAGCAGAAGTGAACTGTTGGACTGGCGTCACAGTAACCCTACAGTGTCTTCAAAACGGCAGTTTCAACTCTTCAGGCCCTTTCTGTCCAGGTTTGTACGGTGCCCCCTATTCAAAATACAATTCAATCTAGCTTCCATAGCATGCCAGAAACTGGGGGTTTGGGGGGTCTTCATCTTCTTCTTTGGGGGCTTTTATGTGCTATTTTCTGATTTCTGACAACATAGCCGGCCAGGTTGAATTACCCCCGTTAGAACTGGGCTAATCATAAAACAGCCGAAGACCACCAAACCCCCAGTTCTATAAGCCTGCTACGGAGGCTAACTCAATCAAAGTTTTAACATTTTGTCTGAGATATATGTTTTCTTGTTAGTAACACCTGGAATGATGGCTGAGATATAACTCACTTGTTAGAGCACACTTATTGATAAAGACTGGCTGGTTATTTTCATCTGCAGAGCTATAGATCTAGAATGATAAAGATGTCTTGAAAGTAGTAGGTCAATCGCACCCGTAGCTGTACCTTTCTGGGTGCTTTTAAGAAACGGTACGGATAACAAACATACTCAGCTATAGTTAGTTTACAAGGAAAGAGAGAGGGAAACAAGAATAAATATGTCACGTTATATGGCTGTTATATACAAACGTCAAGGTAGTTGCTAACAAATTTGAATAGTGCAACTGGTCGTCCACTTTAGATATCGACCAATTATTATTTTTTTCCTTTCAAGAACCAACGACAGCCATCATGGAGACATCAGTCGGCTCAACAACGGACTCAGACCCTCACGTTGGCGACCGCTCAGGTATGAGCTATACCTGTAGCTTATTTGTTAACTTTGCCACATAACGATTTCTGTTCACTTTGCATGCAAGGCACAATCTAGGAGCAGACGCTTGTAACATTTTATGGAGACTTTCTTTCATAGGGGTTGGCTATGGATATGCCTGCTTGCTTCTATACGGAAATGTGACCACCGCCATAGAGAAAATGTAAAGTCGTAGCAAATACGTACCTGCTGTGACAGATGCATGCACTTGAACATTCCTGCAAGTAACTAGGGGCTGAAACTAATCTACTGATTGTCATCAAGTTTTTCTATTCTATATGTAAAATCATACATGTGTCCTATAGGCAACGATGATTAGAAAGCTATTAGTAAGATCATGACATTAAATTTGTTTTAACACATTTTGCAGGTGACATGTCCACAAATATCATCCCCATTGTCGGAGGTCTAGTCGCGGGTGTGGTTTTTATCGTGATCGTTGCAGTTGCCGCTTTCTTCCATGTCAGAAAAAGGTACTAGTTTCATTTTAGTTTCAATAGGTAACAGTATAGTGTGTATGTAGTAGTCCAAACGATGCGTTAATTCTATGTCGATAATTTACATGAAACCGATATTTGTTTATTCATCTATGAATCTCTAGGGTGGTTCCTTCGGTTATATATCAATCAATCAAACTTTATTGCACAACAGTTGTCACAGGTACAATGTATGGCAAGTTCTTCTGAGGTACAACATATCAAACTGATATCTACTCTACTAGTATCTATAGCGGAGCTCTTATTAAAAAGCACTTGTGCTCGCGCATTGTACAGATGAGTTGAAATCAGGGCAATATTTCCTCTGTCTGTTGTATTACATTATACTTCTTTTCTTTTGCTCCTTTCTTATCTAGAAATGCAGGCTTGGCTCAAGAGACCCCAGCTTCCTCCCATGGGAGGACAAATATGGACACCAGCACCTATTATGAGCCTGTCATTACCAGTGATGTGGTTCTAACGCACACTGGAGCCCAGTACCTCCCCAACACTACCGATCACACAAGGGCTCCTACAAACGCCGAACCACACTATTCCACCATTCCCGAGTACTCCTCTATCGACGAAATGGACAGAAAAGGCGCAGTGACAACAGAAACAAAGAACAACAACCTGGACCAGCTCTACAGCAAACCTGTCAAGAAAGCGAAGAACAAGAGCGAAGAAGGCATGGTGGACAACGTTTTGTACGTCAGGTCTGATGACGTCACTGATGGAGGAGGAGCCATGGACTCTAACAGTCGTTACGTGGACAATGATCTGTATGGCTGAACAACTGATATGAACATCAGGTCTTTCCATAAAAACTGTGCACGAACTTGGGAAATCATTGCTTTGAAACGCTTTTACCTACATGCTTACTTCATTTCACAACAACAATGTGGAAAACTTTATTGTACAACAGTTGTAACAGGTACAATGTATGGCAAGGTCTTCAGAGGTACAGTACTACGAATCAAGATAATCTACCTTAACGTCTACAGTAATGCTTATAAGTTGTATGTATCAAGACTAACACTACATGTATATGCTATTTCATATAGATGATACAATATTATTACAGGGCTGTATCGTTGTTTCTTCTGGATATGGAAGTTTGAATGGCTGAGCTGTCATTTATCTATACTTGATGTCGTTTGCGCTTTTTTTTAGCCCCAGGCCTTGGATGTTACACCCCTTACGAATTCAGAAATTTAATGCACACCTATACTCTTCAAAACTAGACCACCAGTACTGGATATAAGACTTACATGGCTTTTATACACTTCCGCTGTTCGCCTCCCGTGACAGGCACATGTATATATTTCTTTGAAAAAATACATTGTCACTTATCATCACGAGTCACGTCCCTCAATTCTCAGAAATTACTGAGCGTTTTACAGACCATACCCAAATATGACAATGGTTAGTCGGAAATGACCAGTCGGGCGTGGATCTTACCGGAAACATTTCTTGGGTGGACAGAGCAGAACAAGGTGACCTGAAATATTGTATAAGGACTACAATCTTAGACAATATCGAGGAATTAAGCTGAAATACACATACGAGGGGCTGGTCAAATTAGGTCAGTTTACCGTACTGGTCCAGGGCGATACCACCAGACCAAATAAACAGAGTGAGTCTTCGTAGTCTTCGTGACTGAACCATTGGAGTGTAAACAATAACGAGGGTTAAAGTTCATAGGCAGTTTTTCAACAGTCAGTAGTATCGTACTCTTACACTGTACAGACACCCGTGCTCTTCTTGTGTTCAACGTTAACCCGACGGACTCCTAGGACTAGTTATGTACGTATTAACCGACAAAGAACCACCTACAACGACACCTGCTGTTCAACACTTGATAGAACGTTGAGATTTGACGACGTCGCTTTCCCAACAGATTGTTTGGAATCATGGCAGGCTGTTCGGCAAAGTGTACCGCCATAGTGGTGTCCTGCGTCGTTTGCTACGTCCTGGTGTCCATCCCGCTAGCCCTCGGGATCCTGGGCGTTTTGGAGCCGAGGCGACAGGGCTTCTTCTGCGGGGATGAGAGCATTTCCCTCCCGTATGCCGGGGACACAGTCTCGCTGGGTGCAATGGTGGGCGTGGCGCTAGGCGGCGCTGTTCTCGTCGGTCTCGCCGAAGGTGTCTTTGCAAAGGTACGATCAAGTCCTTGCTAAGGTTTAATATCAATATTAATATCAATGTGTTAAACGTTTCTTCATACAGTAGTCCTCGTATGATGAGTAGCTGGGAATTGGGAAATGGTGCTTTTTCTGTTATTGTTTTTTTTTTTAACCTTCAATGTACTACAAGGGATGATGGGGCTGTCCAAGGACGTTTTGACAGCTACAAAAACTAATGCCTATATATGTTGAATAAATGCTACGCAAACTACCGTAATGCTATACAATCAAATCCAATCCAAAACGTTTCCTTTATCACCAACATTATTCTATTTGACTATATCTTTTCAATTGCTTTTTACAGACTAGGGGTCTGAAGCCACCTGCAATTTTTGTGAACAGTTTGATCTGTGCTGGGATGCTGCTGTTTATCATGGCAGCGGCAGGCTCGGCAGTGTACGGCGCGAAGTTGTCCATGGGGGTGCTTCGTCCGCACTTCCTGGCAGTGTGTAAGGTAACGCAGACTGCGAGTATTCGTGTCAACTGTTGTTCGTTTGTGTTACTATGTTATGGTATGGAAGACATAAATAATTGGTATATAATTCCAAAATAAAACCATTTTAAAGGTCTGTTTTTAAAAAAAAACGTCCGGGGGTATTTTTCTACCTCCGTACTATTATGTTAGTACATTTGGCCCGAAGATTAGAATCTAAATGAAAAAAATTAGTCCCAAAATCAAAATTTGAATGAAGAAATTGAATCTATTAAATGGAATGACTGTAAGAGGAGAAACATGTCTACATGAGAGAGAAAAATATATATTTCATCCATACCTATGGTATGCAGTGAACTACAATTCATCCGAAAGGCAATACAGTGATTCCAAATATTAGAAGAAAAGTTAAGATTCTGGTAAATCTTTTTTTCAACTTTTCCGCAGGTCAACGTCACGTTCACCTGCACACCTGGTACCTACGTCACAGAAGACGTGTGCACAGGTGATGCCGACGTCATCAGAGAGGCCCGGTCGTCCTTTCCATCCGGACATGCCGGAATAGCCGGCTGCCTGGCCGCTTACGTCGTGTTATACCTGCAACATCGTGTCCGGAACAAGAGCTGGGTTTTACCGAGGGTGGCGGTGCAAATCGGGTTAGTCTTGGGAGGTCTGTACGTTCTGGGCAGTAGGGTGGCCGATCACCAGCATCACCTGGCGGACGTGATCGGAGGTGCAGTTGTGGGAGCTGCGTTCGGTGCGGCTGGGATGTGTGTGACCAAAGAACTCACCAAAGCAACTGGTAAGAGAGGAGACACTGGCGTTCGCTTTGCAAGAGAACAGGAGACTGCAGATGAACTATTAGAGATTTCCAAGATGTAATCTTAATATCCTAATGTCAATCAGTATATAATAACATGTGTACAGTATTTGGATATCTGGCATGAGAAAAGCATGTAATGATATACCCTTATAATGTTCTAACCAAGAAAAACACAGAAGACACTTTTTCATTGTTAATATTGACCTTTACTTTTGATGCAGAGTAACTTGCTCTATCTACAAGTGCGTTTAGTCCATGAGAGATGTTGGTTTTAGATCCATTGATTTATCAAATGACGAAGAGACCAAGATATTACAATCAATCATTTCACAATTTGGATCTGAGAAAAAAGCTAGTCCCAAAGTTGGCAACAACCGACATTTCTTCAGAAATATACATATTGGCATTGTTTGCTTGTAGCATTTTCTAACACATTTACTCATGCATTTGTAATATCTTTTCATCACACTACATTAGTACAAGCAAATCAATTGTGAAAGCAGAAATAAGCATGACTATATTTGCCTACCACCTACACAAAAATTGGAGAAGTACATTTTTATGTAACATTCCCAGATGATACAGAAAATGCATAATAACATAATATTTTCTATAATAATAATGCGGCTCATTCACTTCTATGGATATTTGCACAGGTATATACTTGCAACAGGTAAAAATTATCCTCTTTTCGAGTATAGAATGTAGTTGAAATATTGGTTATCACAAACCTGTCACCTGTTATAAATACTACCGCCTTGTTACATACATACCCATTATACTTATACATTAGTCTCCTATTCACTCCTACTCATCATATCTAGGTGGTATAAGCTAACTGATAAATGTGTTATACCACACATGTTGATAATGTAGATATGTTTGTCATCTTTTTATACTTGGACCTTAGAGTTAGACTATAACCAAACCAAGTTTGTGAGCTACACAATACAATCAAGCATTATCACCTATTGTTCTTACTAAAGCATGATTTGCAAAAACTTATACATGTACCTTCCTCATAGGACCATTTTGATAATCAAATTATCAGTATTGTCAAGCAAGCCATCACATCATTTTCAAAGGTGTTATCACCCTAAGTTATTTCATAACTTTAAACCAATTATTTGAATCAAACAAAGGACAACATGGAGTTGCAAGCCATTTCAATGAACTTGTACTTGTTGACCAGTTCAAAAGTGCTCACAAACATGAAAGGAATGATCATGTATAGAGAACAAAGGGTATATCAGTAACAAAACTAAGTATTTCTAATTTAAAGCTGGTCCATTATGCTCCATTCTTCCTTTACCCTCGACATGTGTTCTCACATACACTGTACTATTGGTCAGATATAGGTGTGTGAGTCATGCATATCCAATCATTGATTCCAATATATCATGCTCTTCCAGGCTCTCAAGTCATACCTACCTAAAAAAATTTTTAGTTACCGTAATGTGATTGATGTTGTAACATAAGCACCAGATTGGAGAGTTGTGATAATGTCAACTAAAATCTGAAGTTAGCAGTCTAAAGCAGGTAAGATGGCACCATTGGGTACTATATGTAGTACGTTTGTAATTTAAACTGAACCAAAGAACAAAATTTCCTAATCTCCTAGCAGATGTTGAAGTGGACAATTGTAAGAATTCCTAACATTCGAGGTTCTTTGACAATCATTGGAGTGGTCCTGGCCTGACAAACATTACACTCCTGGCACCCACCAAACTAACTGGGACCTTATACATGTAGCCCTTGACAGCAAGAGACTGTACACTGGCTAGGGTGGCCCTTGCAGTGAGTGACTGTCAAAAAACATTACAATCTACCACCCCAACATCTGCTTGGAGATTACAATAACCTTCTGCTGACAGTTCTAAATCAGAAGGAAACTCTGCTACAATTTTTTTAGCCTTGCACTTAGTACACATAAGTAATATGTACCACAGCCATAACTTTTTATTAATTCTATTCTGGATCCTTTTGGCCCTTGTTAATTTTTTTTTCCTCTCAATTACTCTTGACTAAACACTTTCCAGTTATAATCAGGACAGCTTCCGTTTACTTTTATTGCATCTTCAGGTGTCGTGTTCAACACCTAGCCGGTAACCATGGTAACAGGGAGGCATCACCTCCCTTGTTGTGGTGGTTACTATGGCAACGTTGGCCCCGCCCTACTTCCTGGGTTGGTTGATGGGCATGTTTTGTTTGGGTGGTGGTCGCTTGTCTACGGTCGGCTGGGGTTTCTCATGGGCAACTTTAGCCGCCTGGGGGGAGAAATCCTTGTCGCCCTGGGAAAAACAAGAACATTTTGTCAAGCATGTATCTAAAATAACCAGCACTTGTCAACTGGAAAAAGGAGTAGTCTGGAGGACACTTAAGGGTGGCAACATTTTACAAGGTGACACCAGAAATGCACCTACAGGAAAACTATTACTATCATTACATGTAAGGGAAGTACCTTGCAAATGGCTTTCTACACAGTTTTAACAATGCAGGGCTCAAATTAGAACATGGATTTTGCAAGCTACTAGTGTAGTCAGAGTTGTGCAAATATTTCTGATGTCTACCCGTGTCTAACCTGCACTGGTTCATGATAAACTCATAACGCCAGCTTCAACACAAGGGTGACATGCAGCAATAGTAGCTCCAAATGCCTGTATTATTCAATGTACATCATGTAGAAATACCAATACATTGGTACATGTAGTAGACTACAAGATTCAAAATAATACCAGTAGGAACATCTTGAAACCAATGTAACGCTTTCTTTCCATGTAAAATGGCTTTGACTTTGTGCAAGGAAAGGGGAACTTGACACCACAGATGGAGCGGCATTAATATTCCAGTCACAGTTCCTGCAGGGGGTAAACATTGAACTGACATCTCCTACAAACCTTACCTTTGTTACAGCACCAGACACTATAACACGGGTATCATTCTTAGGTGGGCTGTGAACACATAAAAACAGTCAAGTCAGTTGTGATAGTATGGCAGCTATAAAGTTTTAAAGGTAGATCTTAAGAATGAGAAAAATGAAAAAAAAAGCTATGACATACATGTAGTTTTTATCTTTTATTCCTTTTGACCTCCTATGTTCTGAAGTCAATGGTACATGTGTTGTAATACACTTTCAATAAACCATCTATTATTATTATTATTATGTACTTTTTACTAGTATACTGTTATACTCACTGAATGTCTGACTAAAATTACATCGAATTTTGTAGCTTTACATTTTCAAAAATTGCATTTATTCTGGTGCAGATGTTTTATATGGTATTATTATTTCCAAGTTGAAGCACTTAAAGATACTCACGGTTCTTCAGGAAACTCCTCATCCTCCTCTTTCTTGTCTGGTTTCTTCTCTTCCTTGGTATCACTAGTGTGGCGGGTTCGGGCAACTCGCATCCCTCCTGCCTTCACTGTGGACAACACAGTCAAATGTAGATGCAAGATTACTATAGATCACTCTATATTCGCAGTTTTCATAACACAAATTTATCATTTACCGCAGACAAATAATTCGCCGACTTTCTCTCTTCTGCACCTGCCGCCACTGAGAGTATATATTTCTGCCAACACAAGAATTTTTCTCAGACTGCGAAATTTTGCTACCACGAATATAAAGTGATTCACAGTATTTAAAAATTGGAGCAAACTGAACTGAGGAAGAGCTGCTACATCAAGAGTTTCTTAGCAAAGACTTCTTGAAATAATTTCTTGCTGACAGCGAATCAGATGTATTATGCGGCTTCCGGTACTAACTGTTCAAAACTGGTGTGTTATGCTTAATGGTTCATCGGTTCTACGAGACAAATAGAACAACTGTTACATTACTCAATAGTTTTTAGCTTTCTTTCAATACATATACATATACATGTAGTTTCACTCTAGCTGCTCAGCATTTGAAAATACAAACTCTTCCTTTCTCTCAGGGAGCCTGTCTCAGGATAATGCGATTGTTAAGTATTTTTCTAGAAAAACTGAACCTGTTCTAATCTCTAGAGAAACATTGAGAGTAAAAGTAGGGCTAAACACAAGAGTTAGGCAGCAGGATGTGTTTTGAGGGTGTACAACATGTTCTTTGTTTGTGAAGTACTCTAGATCCAAATCTGACCCCCTTTCCTGACACATTATACACTTCCTATTCCCTTCCACAGTTAACTGCAAGGACACAGCATTATTCTGTGCACTTATTCAGTGGTTTATTTTATAGGAACCGACTACGTAGGTGTCTGTCACCATGTATAACCCTTTATGATAATGTTAGTATTATTGTTACACCTCGTTTAAAAATACTGGTCTTTTGTCTGTGATAAAGAATTAAATCTTGATGAGTTTTTTTTTTTCAGTACTGGAAGCAACAAAAGGATAAATTCAGGTCAAATTTCATGGTTCCTTCTTTAGAAACATAGGGTCAAACTAAGGTCTCTGTAGTCGTAAATATTTTATGAGGCCATTTCTATACTTATATAATGGGATTAGTATCAACTTACATGGAGGCATATCATGTGACAATAGGAACAACATAGCAACACACAATCCTAACACTAAACAGTGTTGAAGGCTTTACTTCAATTAGCAAGGGATTTAACAACTACAAGTAGCTTGTGACACCTTTCAATGCGCATGGATTGGAAACGAGGGATGTGGCAAGGGAGATTTTGTGATGTGTCCTTGGTCCCTGAAACTAGTTCTAATGACAGGATCAAACAAATAAAAAGCATCTAACAGCCCGAACCTAACATAAGGTGCAAATGTGTATTTAAGGCTCTACCAAGTTCAAACCGTTATTCAGTGTTATACATGTTGCCCATTTTAAAACACCCTTCCGTATCCTCAAGAATGCAAATAAATTAACCTGTATCTTTGTTCAAATCTCGTGCACAACTGTAGTTCACTGGTATCTTTAATAGAAACAATCGTTCTTACATTTTCAAACACTTAAGGACTGATAAAAAAATCTAATTGGGAAAAAATATTGATGGGGTGAAAAGTGGCAACCAAGTTTGCCTGCCCTACTTCTTAATAAATCACCAATGTGGGTTTTAAAAATGTATCCTGCACAAAGCACACATTCAGCAGTTTTAAACAAACGCGCAAAATCCAACCAAAAAACGCGATTTGACGGAAAGTTTTTGGTTTCTTACCTGCAGGAGGATGGCCTCCTTTTAGCTCTGCTTCTTGAACAGATGACATTCGTTAAAATTGGGAAAACTGGAGCAGAAAATGTCAAAACGGTGGACACGTTGTCAGCCAGATGTGTTCAGATCTGCACCTAAGTGGGCTGTTTGAAACTGGATTATACCATTATCAGGTAAATACGTAAAAAAATTATCTTTATTACAACATACATAGATCAACACCGACGAATATTTGTTCCCACTATGCCAAGGTTACGTTAAACATAATCATAAGTAACTCTTTATTTAATATAGAAATTACAGTTAAGTTTCTATTTTTGACTTAGTTATAACATATCTGTTTCGTATTCCCCCTACATAAAAGTTGTCACGTCCAAAGTGGGCAGGTACAAAGTTCAACCCATGTAAACAAGTGACGTCAACACGCTAGCACCCCACTGAGAATGAAAAACAGGAAGCTAGGCGTGTGCGTCAGCGTCTGTTGAGTCCCAAATATTCATTTTAATCTTTCTTATTTCCCGTTTCAATAGTTTTTCAATGAAGTATGCGCTAAAAGTCGATCAAGTTGCGCTAGGCCACGCTTATGCAAATTAGAACGCATGCTGATGACGTTTTGTGCAAAGAAAACTGACGTCATCACTTTTGGGGCATCATGGCGTTTTCGGCTGAAATTTTCAAGGATTTCGTCTGAATTTAGCCAAATAACAACTAGGAAGCCCTTGTGGAGCATTAGTGTGGTTTACAACAACGCCAGGAATTCATAGGAAGAAACATGGGAGGTGGAGACTTGGTAAGCCGCTAGAATTTACTAGATACGTGTTGAGTTTCCTTACCGATTAAAAAGTAAAACATCGCGTTACGTTTTGCGTCCATCATAAAAGGTACAAAACTAAGTCTACAGTTTTTTACATGGTTTATCTCTATTTCTATGTAGTACTGGTCAAAAACCCCTCACTGGGGCATTACGACCAGGGTGCTGGGTGCACGGCTAAGTGCGGCCGGTGGGGTGATGGTGCTGAAAAGAACAACATGAAAACAACAGAGGGCAAAAACCGAAAAATATTATATAATTTGTGCTTATAACTACATGGCCGCACTTGAAGTCCTGATTACATCTGTGGGCAGGGATGGCCCATGTTATCGCAAATTATGTTCTAAAATCTGACACCGACGTGTGCCTATTTGCTCCCATGACAGAACCTGAAGAAGAGCTGGCACCCTCAGACCCTGCGAAACATCGAGCGAGTCTGGAAGGCCGAACAAAAGCACGAAGATGAGCGCCGTAAGATCGAGCAACTCCAGAACGAACTCAGGGAGGAGAAAGCTCGGGAGGACATGCAACTGTTCGCTGAAGAACAGGGAGCCGTTAGGTAGGATTTTCTTCTATTCTACATGGATTAGAAGTTCTTTGTGAACAGAAGAGGTGTCTTAATTCCATAATATGTACAAAATTTAGGTCTTATAAATCATACAAGCAACGACATTTTATTAAGTTTTTGAGCAAGTCTTGATCCAATTTGTGTATACAGCCTTGTTTTCTTTTGTTATCCTCTTATTCAATGGCACTGGCATCTTTTATGTAGCCAGGACTGATACTGTTGCTACTACCATGGTTGGTAGCAACTAATACTATCAGAGCAAACATAAACTGACCAGGAATATGGCAGGATGGTAGCCTATCTTTTATCGGTAGTAGATGAGGAGATCAGGACAAATTTCATGAGTTTCTGTCTGTCAGTTGAATCATTCTCCATCTATCATTTTTGTAGAATGGTACACTGTGGCGTACTGCATGGTGTTACATACCACTGATACCAGTATCTCATCATAATATATCACCGCTTACTTGTGATGCAGTCTAATGTTGTGTTTAACTCCTGTAGGAAGAAAGATGACCGTTTGAACTGGATGTACCAGGGCCAGCCTGAAGTGAACCGTGATGACTACCTTCTGGGGAAGCCCATCGACAAGGCCATTCAGGAGGCCACCGCGGGGAAGTCTGAGGACTCTGGGCTGGCCGATAACGTGCCCGGCGCAACCTTCAGCCAATCAAACGTCAACTCAGCTGTGGACATGGCAGCCAAGATTCGCGAAGACCCACTCTTTGCTATCAAGTGAGTGATAGTTGTCTTGTTGTCTTGTCATCTTTTCTTTCTTTACAGCAAAAGTGTTTAGGACTTTGTACTCTATCTTTCAAAGGAGTTCTGTTGAGTAGATATTCCTAGTAAACAATGTACATCTTAAAATCTCAAGATTTCCATCGCCAAAAGCATTGACATAAGTGCATGCTGAATTCCTTTTGTACATGTGTATGTTTGTTGTACCAGTTAGTAAATGTAAGCATTTCTGGATTACTCTCTAAAGCCAAATGTGATTGTGATATGAGTGGACAAATAAGGGTAGAAAGAAGTTTTATCTAACGAGAGTTATGTTCATTTATCTGAAAAAATTTGCTTTGCAGACAACGTGAGCAGCAAAGCAAGAAGGATCTCCTGAACAATCCTGTCAAGATGAAGCAGCTCCAACAAATGGTAAGTTTGTAGCTGTATTTATTTATTTATTTATTACAATTCACATGTACATGGAAGGCATGGTGGAACAGGTGGACCTAAGTACACCTTTTCAAGGCCACCATGCCAAAAATGGTATGTATGTACATGGTATACAAATGCCAGCAATGGTTCAGCAGTGCACTATAGGACACTATTAGTCTGCGATGGACTGCTGTTCTCAAATTGTGAAATGACTTCCTTTGGTGTTTGTGTAGCTGAAAGTGACTTTGGACAAGAAGGACAAGAAAAAGAAGAAGAAAGACAAGAAGAAGAAGCACAAGAAGCATAAGCGGTCCAGCAGCAGTGACAGTGATGAGGGGGCGGGGAGGGGCGTCAACGGACATGCCGCCAGCAAGGCACACAGGTCAAGGTCACGGAGCAGGTCACCACCAGCTGCAAAGGTCAAACACAGGTCAAAGGTCAGGAGGTCAAGAAGTCTTTCCCAGTCTCCTCAGAGGTCAGGTAACAGACACAAGGCCAGTTTTGAGTCTTATAAAGAGCGAAGGAGGTCTCGGACTCCCTCCCCCTCAAGGTCAAGGGTGAGGAGAAGGTCAAGGACACCATCTCCAAGGTCAAAAGTCAGTAGACACAGGAAGAGCGAAAGCAGGTCTCCAAATAAAGCCAGACGGTATCAGTCTAGGTCACCAGTGAGGTCAAGGTCACCTGTGAGAAGAAAGTCAAGGTCACCCATCAGGAAGAAGTCACAATCACCAGTAAGGAGATCTCCTCGAAGGAAGAGATCCACGTCAAGAAGTGTTTCACCTCCAAGAAGAAACGGACCCCCAGTCAAGAAAGGAGGGACTGCCAAGAGGTATGGATCCTGTCTTTATATGTAGTAACTTATAAGCTGCAGTTCTTTACATGTAAAAAGTGACTAAGTTATTAGAGTGTGGTTTGATTTAGATTGAACATGATATCATTTGTTGGCAACAAACCAGCTGCCTATGACACAGAAAATGTCTTGATATTATTTTGTTTTCTATTGGTCATGCAGGAAGCTTGATCCAGAAGAACTGGAGCGGCGCCGTCGGGAAATGATGCAGGATGCCAAGACACGAGACGATGAACGGTCACAGCGCGTACAGAAGTACAAGGAGGAAGCAGCGAAGGAGAGAGAAGAGGACGACAAATTCCGGGGGAAAGAGAGAGCATTCCAGTAAGTTAGGCCATTGATAGCGTTTGAAGTAGACAATTTTAAGGTCTAAACATTCCAGAGAAAAAATAGTACTAGTATTGTATCCCTTTTTTTTCATGTTGAACATATACATAAATGTGCTCATAACCACATTGTATTTATACACTATCATGTAAGAACGAGTTATCACTTCAGAAAAATAAGGATGTACATATATACTGGAATACATAATGAGGTGAAGAAGACATGTAGTTCTTAATGTAATATACATGTAGTTGCCATTTGCATAGTACTAATGATATACACCACTTCTCTTGTTACTACAGTGGATTGCTCACACATACTGCGGCTACAGTTGAGGACAGAATCAAGAGGAAGGTCCACTCACTGCAGAGAACTGAAGCTTCCAAGGAAAAGTTCTTCAACAGATGAAAACTTCTTGTTCTTACCTCAATACATCATAAAAACCCTTGTATAATATTGGGACCAGGCAAATTGACACATTTTTCAGTAACCATTGGAATTATCTACTTTTTATGTCATACCATAAGACCATGTCCATGTGTATAATGTGCTACTACTGAAAACTTCTTTGATTTAACAATTGCTCACTGTAGCTCTGCATATTTTTTATCTGCTGTAAAAGAACATGCATGTACATACATGAAAGATATGTTTCAACAGGCGTAAGTGTAACTGTGTGATCATTTTCCCATAATTTGTAATTACATGTTTACTATAAGAATGGAAATGGTGGTTGTACAGAATAGGTCAATTAACTTCACATTGAAAAGTGCAGAAGACACAACCTTTCTATTTACTTTTTAAAGCACATTTGTTTGATTATTGTTTGTCTTATATACCTTTTGTAAATATTTTTGATCAATGTTTTTTTTAGGCACAAACATTTTGTAATCATGATGATCTGACATATTGTAGGCACAGATTTTCCATCTTTTTATTGTATGTCAGTATGACCTTACTCTAGGTGTTGTGTGCTTTCATGCAGATAAAGTACACTCCGTAAACAAACCCCACTTCACTGAATCAGTGTCAAACTATTGACTGCTTTTACCTAGTAACGTTATTATTACTGAACTGGTAGCTTTCTTTCTGAAAAACTGTAACTATTGGGGCCTAATATAGTAGAGCGCGATGTGGCTCCATCTATTTAATCACCGTGATAGTATGAAAGCGTCTACGAACGAAGATGGACATGCGAAAATGATGGTGGCAGCCATGTTCAATGTTGATACTGCAGTTTGTAACTGAACCGCTGGAGGCCGCTACTGACTGGTCTCCGTGTGGTGGTTCAACGTTAGCCTGGTTACCAAACCTATTATAGCTCCCGAGTCCTACATCCTCTCCGCAAAGCCTCGGGGCCAGTGTTGGACTCGCCCGCGCCAAGTCCCGTAGCTTCCCCCCTCCCCTCCCGTGGTTGTTGCTCGTTGATTTCAGTCTTAGCCTGACATTCTTCAACCCTTTACCAATCCTAGTAAGCATAGGACTTTTCTGGCAGCCAATATTTCCAACCGGTCTATGAAACCAACCCCGTAGAAATTCCACCGCTGTACAGCAATGTGCCTGGGCGGGAAGGCAACGCTCCCAGCACCGTAAACATACCGGGGAGCTCCCGATGGATGGTTACTAGGCTAGCAGTCTTATGGCTAGTCCTTTGTGTATTTTGAGAATCATAGGAACCCAAACGCACGGACAGGCAGGGCAAAGCTTATACTACACCCCCTTAAAGTGAAGAAAAATAGGCAAACTCTCAAATGATCAAATTATTGTACAAATGTAGTAGATTGGTTTATTCATGTACTAGTAAGGTTAAATATAAACCTCCTTGATTCATGCAATCACAATTGAAAGTCTTGGCAGCCTTCTAAGCCTTAGAGCTGAATTGTAGACTTCTTACATCTTAATTTAACTTTAAACTTTTAGAATGTTTAACCTCAGACTATCGATTAAAAAAACATAACGTTAATACAGTTAATCAACGGCACAGTTAATTGAGTTACTAGTACTAGTATTGGATGCCTGTATTGACATTAACATTACTACTGAAAACTGTTTATTATCATTTTGCTATAAATGTTACAACAATAGGAAAAGTAACATCATGAAGTAACGTTACATGTAATTTCCACCTTCCTATCTTCAATGAAAACATGGAGGTAGGAGGTTCTAGCATTTTCTCTCTTCTAAGACTAAAGGTAGCCTGGGTACCATCCTATTTGTATGCGGGGGCTCCCATAGTCCCCCCTATTAGAAATATTTCTTAGAGGGGAGTATGGGAGCCACGGCACAAATAGGATGTCCAGGCTATTCTAAAGGTTGACTATTGCTACATATCTAAACACAGGGCTTGAAATTGGTGCACCCAACCTAAAAAATTAGGTGCACAAAAAATGTTTTGGGTGGACCATATAAAACAATAATGACACCTAGTGAGGAGACTGATAATTGCAGGGCGTGTGACGTCACAGAAACTAGATCCTTGCCTTGTAAGCCCCCTGACAGCTCTATTGTGTCTGGTATGTGCGTGCGCTCAGGTGTCCCCACAAGGAAGTGGGGTTGGAAAAAACAAGACACTGCTGATCGTCAACCGCATCTAGTAAAATGTTGTTTTACGCCGGACCTGTGCTTTTGCTGCTCGTTCTGGGAGGTTCTACAGTCGGTAAGAAGTTTATATTTCACTTTAGTACATCAGAAGGGTGGCCTAGTCGTGAACTCTTGACTTGTTTTTGTACCGCTTTGCCGATGTTGTTGTTAGAGGAAGTGTCAGACTGCTAGGCAAATATGTCTGCCTTCCTTATCAGTATGTGCATACAGGTGAATGACCCCATATGTTGACAGAAAGCGGTCCTTCTAAATGTCTAGATTTTTGCCAAGAACACCCATGTCCTACATTTGGTAACAGAAGTTGTGTAAGTTGACCTCCCGTTTACTAGACAGTATTTTACCTGGTTTACCAAATGTTATACAGACCTTGCCTCGAGCAAGAAAACTCCAAATGTAATTATGCAGTGCGTAGGAAGTGACTGGATATTGACAATACAGTTTGACAATCACAAAATAAACATAGTAATCTTTGTACGATCTTTGTTCTGTCAATAATAATGCGATCGTGTAAATGCTATACAAATGGCGTTTCTGTTTTGTGAATGAGGACTGTTATCATTGTCAAATCCAGCCCCCATAGTCACTCTGCTGTCGCTTGAAAAACAACCAGCCAAAGACCGTGCCAACAAGGAAGTTAGAGACCTTCTGATATTAGAAGTTCTGTAACCTCCTTGTTGATTCTATCCTCCTTGGTGCCACCAATCATAAAACGGCTCCTCATCATTATTTTGATGATTAGGAAATTCCAATGTGCCAACCTGTGATTGGCGCATTGGAATGTAGTGTACCCTACATACGTGTACCCTACATACATGTAGGGTACACGAACCTCGTTTTAAAAGATCCCTGTAATCTTTTCCCACTATTAACTTCCGTTAGACAGGAACTAAATTAAGTACTTACAGTACACGTTTATTTCAGAGAAAGGTTGTTACCCAGGTTTGTATGACTGTGCATAATAGAGAGTCGGAGATTATAAGTACTTAAAAGTTTACTTTTTTTTACAGAAATAGACATTATAAACTAGGCATTGACCCTAATAAACCATCTCATTAGTTATAAGTTATGTTGTTTTTATGTTGATGAACAGTGAGGTTTTGTCTTTTGACAGCACCCAAACGTAACATAGCTGTTGTCTAACATATCTATTGTCACAGTTCAAAAGGTGAATTGTGACGGATTTATCAATAAGATCGGTGTAAATCATTGAAGTAAAAATACCACACTTATTGGACGATTTTAATTGAATTTAGAGCCAAGGCATCCTTTCTCACGGTACATTACAATACAAGGTCTGTCTACTTCTATTACTACCAGTACTCATGTAGCTGTAATATTTTGGCAGAGTCCCTCCCTGAACAGACGTGTCTGCAGTACGCAGAAGATGGAAACTGTGACTTCTACACGGGATGTTTAGAAGATAAATACAGCTGTGGAGACAAGGGCTACCCTGTTGGCTATGGGCATCGATACTGTACCAAGTTCAGCACATACTACAACGAATTCAACGATGAGGTAAATTGTATGACATTTATGTGTCTCGGAATGGCATACCATATCATGAACACTAACATTTGATAACCTAGGCAAAAAATGTTGTGTTTCCTGTTTCAGTCCTGAAAAAATTAGGGTCGGTAGGTAGGGATTATCTCTTTTTTTTTGGTCACACTTTGGCAATGTCTAGTGATCCAACTCATACCAAGGAACTCTTATACAATACATTTTAACAAAGTAAAACTTACATGAGGACACTTTTAAAAGTCAATGATGGAAAACTGATTGTATGTACAATGTTTCATCACTCAGGTGTCAGATCATGGATCTCGAAAAGGTCAATCAGCTTGCAAAATTTATGTATCCTTGCTACGGTCCGAATTTTTTTATAGGGTCGGTCGGGAAACAGGAAATTCCACATTTTTTTCCTTGGCCTAAGGGATTTTGGGGAGCTTTTGAAGGACTTGTACATCTCACAGGCCTTTTTTGTTTTGTATGTCACTAATGTACAAAACGTATACAGCCTCTTGCAAAAAAGCACAACTTGTAAAAATCTTCCAAAAGTTTGACGTGTAGTGACATTGTGTCACAATTAGAAACGGTGTGTCAGTAGTAACGGTTACAAGATGATGATCTCTATGTTACAGGGGAAAGCCTGGATAGACGATGTGCGCAGGTGTCTTATGAGGGCGCTGGTGCCCATATACAAGTCCAACTCCTACAGCTGTGGTGAAGTAAAGACCCTGGCCTTTACCTCTCACCCGACATGCTACACAGAGAGTGGTGACAGGTTCTGTAAGGTCTTCTGGTCCAACAAACTAGCTCTGCTGAAGGTGTTCGAAGCCGACGACTTTTTGGGTGAAGACAGTGCCTTGGCCATAGAACAAGTGAGTAGGACAGTCAAAATATGCTTGTACTGTTAAAGAACAGACATCAGATCTAGAGTACAGTGTCATATGACTTTTCCTTTTTGGTCAATGATTCTACTTTGATACTGCTCATATGTAACTTACATAGACTTACGCAAATTTGTTTTTGCCATTTACTCTTCTCAACCACAGGGAGTTGCGAGAAAATGTATTTTTAATGGTAGAATACAGAAATACCTGTAGGCAACTTACATGTAGGTCAGTGTAATATTGTTACTGTAAACAGAAGCTGAAAAACGTAGTCTGCTACAGGCTTGGATGGGCTTAAAACTTTCTGAATTTCATGTGCAATTCCCAGATCCTGATGACAGGACTGCAGTGTTTGTGTGACTACGGAGTTGCTGATGAGATTCACCAAGTTGTGGACGCGACCAGCGACGTCTGGACTAAAGTCTTGGATTTCACAACTCAATTTTGGCGGGATGATCCAGAAGAAGGTATTTTTCTGTTTTTGTCACTAAAGTTTTTCTTCACAATGTCTCAGCTTGTCTTTTCTTTACAGATATGCAGTGATGGCAGAGCAGGTCAAAATCAAATGAAATAAAATGGCCATAAACTTTTCCCTGAATATTGAGGGCCATTGAGGAACAGTGGTGAAAAAAAAGACAACAGATGTATGAATTTGACAATACTTTCTAGCCATCCAGGCTGACTGTGAGACCAAGGCTCTACAGGGAGACTGTGATTTCTACAACTGTCTGGAGCGGCGCCACCCGTGTGGACCGAAGGGATTCGCTTCACGGGAGGGTCGGACTTTGTGTGAGGCTCTCAAGAAGAAGAAAGGACTGTTTAATGCTCAGGTGATGCTATGATAATTATTACATACCAGAATTGATGTCAAACAGGCTTTCAACTACCATGATATGTCAGTCTATCTAATACCATGATAAAGCTTAAAGTTAAAACATTTGTTCCAACTCAAGGGACTGTTCTCACCTAGAGCTTTTGACCAGTCACTCTGGCCTTCTTCAATAGACTGACCCAGTGAGACTTGTCACATGGCTTCTCTGAAGTGTGACGTCAACACTCACTCAAACGTATCTGATTATAATTAGCAATGTCGGCCTCAGTCACAGTTGAGTGACGAGTGATGGGCCCTGATGTAAATAGCCTTTTTCACTCCTCTCAGTCTATTAAAGAAGACCAGAGTGACTGGTTGAAACCTCTTTAATAGGCAAGAACTAGCTATCGTGCTAACTTAAAACATGTAACCACCAACACAGATTGACTTTGATAATAACATTGTATTCTCATGTTGCAGGGCCAGGCATGGGTAACAGACTTCACCAAGTGCCTGACACGTTCACTGCTCCCGAAGTACAGAGAGGAGTCAATCTCCTGCAGGCACATCCACAACTTTGGGTACCGGGCACAGGACAGCTGCTTCATAGACACTGGGATATGTGATCTTGTGGAGGACAATCAGGTGTGTTGACATATAGACAGAAATAAAAATATGGCATACAAGCATATCAATTACAATACATGACTGTCTTGTCAAAAACCTGTCTCCAAACATTATTACCCATGATATACCAAGGCTGTTTGTGAGAACTCCATTCCTATTTGTTGATGCCATAAGCATGGGTTAATGAACTTCAAGAGGAAACCTTAAAATTTGCATTTGATTTAGTTTTTTAGATTGGCCAATACTGCACAAGTGTCAAATGATGTTGTTTCCCCTTTTTAACAATCACTGTACTACATTGTGGTGTCAGTTTTACTTTGAATTGGCCATCTGATAATCACTTTTCTGGTGTTTATGGTCACCATGACATAATGTCTGCCTTGTTTCCTTTGTTCCATTTTGGTGGTTTATTTCAGGTGGTTATAGGTCACTGGCAAGGAAATATGTCAGCATAAATGCCTTAAGAGAAAAGTTGACCATTGATGATTATGCCTTCTTTGTATCAATGTGAACTGTCATGTTGTTATTTTGGGATTATAATTCAAACACTTTGACTTTCAGAATGAGTTTGCTCTCTGGTACATCTCCAACGTGGTTGAGGATAATCGGTTCCAGCTAGAGCTGTCCACCATCCTGTGCCGCTGTAACCAGTACGAGGGAGGCAGTCGCTACAAACTCAAGTACAGCACCGAGCTTGGCATCCACTTAAAGCAAAAAGCCCCAGGTGAAATGCAATGTTGAAGTAACATATTTTACATCATAGGCTTTCTCAAATCATTTGATCTTTATTATATATGATCTAGCATGATTATACTAGTTATTAAGGAGAGCAGTATCAGGAACATTGCATGGATAGAAAAACATCCTGTCCTTTACATATTTAGGACCTTCCCCTGACCTTGCCCCTGAACACTAAAACAATTAAAGTCAACAACCTCCTGACCACCCCTGAACGTTTTAAACATTTTGAAACACTTGGCTGGTGCAACCAAATAATAGCCAACCTCACCACATACTAGCTGACCCAGCCGACCTTGTTCCCGACCCTCTGGTACTCCTAACCATGCTTGGAGGGAGTTCGGCCAGTGTTTTGGGTGGCCATATTTGCAAATGTGTGACTGTCAGGGCTTAAGTTGCTTTCCACTTGCAGTTGTGGACCAGTCGTCTCCTGCAGACTTACAGTGCACCAGTCAGGGTGGGAAGTGCCAGGACTACACCGTAAGGACGTGTCTAGCAGGGTACGAGACAAGCAAGTGTGGCGGCGATGCCTTACGGAGATGCTGTCTTCAGTGTGACTCCTCGTGTAAGTCCTGTGCCCATGATTAATCTCCAAGCAGATCCCTTTTGGTGGCAAGACAGTATCCATAAGCCAGAGAAGGTCGCCGGCCACTGACGGGTTTGGTGGGGGTAACGACAAAAAAAAAAAACGGCCATATATAAAAAGCTAACGATCATTCCCCCACAACCTCTGCTTGGAGAGTACCCAATGATTTATTTGTGTATGAAAACATACCGTCAGGGCTACCCAACTAGCCTAAGGCGTAGACCTGACAACTGAACAACATGCACTGTTTGTCGGGAATAATTTTTGAATTTTACATTTGGACAGTTTGATATACATACTTCATTGACAGGCTCTCATTGAGCTCTTTTGACAATTAATAATGATCTTTCTAATTTTGAAACCTCAGGCCAGTCCAACCACCAGACATGGTCAGCTGGAGACAGCAGTTGTTCTAATGCTGGGGGACACTGTAAGATGGACAGTAACTTCTGCCATGGTCAGTACAGGACTGGGATGTGTGGAGGACCTGCTGGGAGGAAGTGTTGTGTTCCAGGTGAGGAAAGAGATAAATTGCTTTTCTCTACCTCATCAACAACATAACAAAACTGCTATATATAATGATGTCAACCCTCAATATATTTATTATTATAATAATAGTTCTTCTATACCTAGAAATTAGAATTGATCTTTTCCAGCTGTCTTAAACTGTACAGTTTATCAGCAATCATTATCATAATGTCAGTCAGTGTTCTCAGTTCAGGTTTAAACCACTGTTTCATGCCTCTCATCCTTTTTGCTTTCTATGTCTCTGATTGAACATTATATACGATCTTGAAGATCTGTAGTAAAATCTGCCGTCTTATGTACAGGTCCAGGTGGGATATCGTCAGGATTGGGTGAGTAAATTTAGAGGCATTTGAAACTTGTTAACAAAGTCTAACTTGCTGTGGCTGGACCTTATCTACACGCATTTCATTACTGGTACATTTATCTCATGTACCAAATATGGCTCATGACAGAATGCAATTTAGTAAAATTCAATGTGTATTGTTTACATTATGGCATGCTTAATTTAGATAATGATACTAATGATATAATTAATAGTACTGTCACTGTGATTCCTTCTGCTACAACAACAAATTACATTTTATTCCTTCTACTGGTCATCATTGTATAAATTAACATTTTTTTTTCAAAACAGGTTCGTCTGCAGCTGGTTCAACAGGAGCTGGGCCTGGTAATATCTTCAGATATTGTGTATTCATATCTATATATTATATCATTGTATATTTGTCACTCACATGATATACTAAAACACACATATCTCCTACTCTCACTCTATTCAGGACAATATCTAGTAAGTAATCTGGCAAATAGTTATGTCCACAGTAAAAATTAAACTCAAATAAGAGTTGGCCAAATGTCACTTACTCTCACTCAATCCTCTTGCACTAATGCATAGAGCCGACTTGCCAAATGATAGAATAATGTAACTTGTATTCATAATTTTGTATGGCTTATATAACAAATGTACACTTAAACCATTACACTTATACCTCCAACAATATCACAACACAGTCCTTTTACATTACACATTGAAGTTTGATATAGCTTTATACAGTTACATTCAAATCAAGTCAAAATTTCCCCCCATTCTGTAGGACACTATGGTAACATCATGAATGTAGACACAACTGGAGCCTCAGAGAGAACTGCAAGACAGGATGAAAATGCAAAACACTTGATCGGTAAGGTCTTTTGATCTCAAATTTAGATCAAAGAAAACAAATTTTGTCATATACATGTAGTATTATTGTGGCATGGACAAAGGCCAATACTTCAACATGAAACCAACTTATTGTATTTCACATTCAGGTGTTCCAGCTTCTCAACAGTTGGCAAGCAATGACCTGTCCCGTTTAAACAACTACAAGTCTCAGATAGAGGAGGTAGCTGCCGACAAGAACATGGACCCTGCCGTTATTGCTGCCATCATCAGTCGAGAGTCACGGGCAGGGAACGTGCTGGACGCTAACGGATGGGGAGACCACGGCAATGGCTTTGGCCTTATGCAGGTAAATATTCCTCAGAGTAATAGAGTAAGCAAAGTCAGTTTTGTACACAAGTCTACGCTGAGATAGCCTGACTACATGTAAACCTGACACTTTTTGCCAGATTCCTGATAGTCTGCCACCCAAAAGCTCTTTGAGCACTGGACAAGCTTTTGTACACAGACTTATGTTGTGACATTTGGTCCTTGATAACATTCAATCTCAGTATTTCACTTTATTTGAAGAGTATGATACAGTTTTAGTTATATGTTATACCTTTAATCTGATCAGTTTTATATCTGTGTCTAATTCCTCAGGTTGACAAAAATTACCACACTCCAGTCGGTGGACCATACAGCACAGAGCACATGAAACAAGGCACCCAGATTCTTATCAACACCATCAACTGTGTGAAAAACAGGCATTCTGATTGGACAGCTGAAATGGCCCTCAAAGGTATAATCCTTATACATGTACCAGACAATATGCACGGTTTAGATATCCTGTTGTGACTGTCAATTCTTCACATCTATTGTTTCAATGATCAAGTTGATTTAAAATTACGCTTGTGTCTTAGCGTATTGCAAGAAATATTGTACCTGGTCTTTAATGCAACATAGTAATGACTTCAGAGTATATACATGTATGACGATAATTAAGTATTCAGCGTAGCATAGTCTTCTGTGTACATATAACTGTTTGCGTGCTCAGTGTTACTAAGCATATTTCCGTGCAGGTGGCATTTCTGGATACAACGCGGGTTGTAGAAACGTGCAGACATACGAAGGCATGGATGTAGGTACCACAGGAGATGACTACGCCAACGATGTTGTAGCACGAGCTCAGTGGCTCAGAGGCCAAGGTTTTGGTCAAGGCACAGCAGGTATGTTGCGTAGCATTTGATATCTATAAGATTTGTTGACAGAGAGAAAAGTTTATAGTTTTGATCTCTAAAATCATGTTTATCCATGATTCAAGTATGTGTATTATGATGAAAATTTTTCAGTTACTTCACCAGACTGTCACTGAATATCAGTCTTATTCTTGTTGCATTTGCTTTTTATTTTGATAAAAATTTTTCATTTTCATGTCTATACCTCTGTTTGTTTGTTTTTTGTTGTTGTTTTTTTTCCAGATTTGTGTTGGTCACCTGGATGATGAAATAATGCAGACAGACAATGATGGTAAAATGGCTTCTCTCTTGCAGATGCATCTTGCACAGTTCGCCCTTACAGCAATACCAAGTTTGTGGGCGACCCAATTCATGTAGAAGATGGCTTCAGGGGCTCCATGGACACGATTAATACAGCAGCTGCAGAATGCAATGTCAAGGTCTGGTGCAACTTGTTGATATCAATTACACTGATCAAAGAAGTAGCACCCTGTAGAATAAATCAAGTGCCTAGTACGCATTATGTAATTTCATAACTTTACATTCAAATTGTATTGTTATGATCAACAATCCTCAAAAATGAGTAATTCTCCATAATTTGAACCAAAAATGTTCTATTTTGCTGGGGACATTCTTTTGAATCATGAAAAAACTGTGAAATATGTGTTGGTCAGACCAAGCTTTATGCTAACATTTTTTTGTTGATAAATCTAATATTGAAGCACCTGTTTTGCACATAGGTATACATAACCCACTCGTGGCGGAAGGTTGGACAGATTATTCCTGGAGCGATTGTCACACCAAAAAAACGGAGCAACCATCTCGTCGGCCATGCCATCGACATGAACGTCCAGCGACCAGACGGAACTCTGTGCATCAGCACGTGCATGAGCGGTATACAAATGCAATGAGTCACTTGTACAAACACATATGCTGACAAAGCATCGCCACTGCTTTCAGACTTCTCTGAGTATCATCATGGTAGGATGGAAGTTGTCCAAAGTGTTTTGCTCACATTGCATGAACTGTATGAGAATTGCCAAAATAAATGCTGCTGGAGTTAATTTTTTCCAAAGCCCACTTTCAAGTATAATCACTCAAAAACACTTTAATTTGCTTTTTTTCACTTGTCCTATCATTCTAAAAGTACAGTACAAATGTACATGTATTACATTGTAACATTGTCAATTACCTTTATCAAGATTTCCTTTTTTTTTCAGGACAAAGTGACAGCTATGCTAACTGCTTCATTGGTAAAGTCCGAGCAGCTGGCCTGACATGGGGAGGGGTGTGGACAGGAGATGAGCATGACCCTGTCCACATTGACGATCGTCTGAACCAGAACACTGCAGTCTACAACACCATGGTAGACAGGCTTCAGAAAGCATGTCAGCACATCCCAGTGACCTAACAGCCTGACATAACAGTAAATGGTCATCCCAAGATGTAAGGTTAAGTTGGTCTCTTTAAGATTTACATGTATGTAGTTTGTTCTCTTGTTTGTTTGTTTCTTGTTACAGAGTTCATAGTACACAGTCATACTTTCATACAAAATTTTACAGTAATAGATTTGCAGTTCTACTAAACAGCGAAGTATTGGCAAACACATTGATTAAAAAAGATTATACCTGATAAGAGTATACCTGATAAGAGTATACCTGATAAGAGTATACCTGATAAGAGTATACCTGATAATGTAAATAAGATTTTATCATAATATTATACAATGTATGAATACAAAGATGAAGAAAAGGCTCACAACAACACTTGGTCTAACATGTTACAGTGTTATGTACGTTGACGAACAAGTTGTTTTTCTCTAGAGTACAATGATAATTATATTGTGATATTTGGTGAGCTGCAAAGCTAGATATAGATATGCCCAATTAAACTCTGTGAAGATGTGAAAAAGGGTTAAAGGTAACTTGCTCAATATACAATGTCTGTCATACACATGCTCTAGGAAGCTAAAGAAAAAGTCATTTTGTCACAGCTATATCAAACACATGGTCACAGTGTGGAATAAATTAGATTTTGTCTTCACAAATGACAGCAACACATTTTTGTTACAATGACCAGTTCCTGTATAAAGACAAAGACAATGCATGTAAGGCATGCACATCAACACCCTTTATGTTGAAGTAGCACCATTTTGAGTGCGTTCACCTTTGTTGTTTGTAATATGCATCAACTCATTGGATGTGTGTATGCCACATTCTATAACCCCTGTCAAATATGCCGATGACTTGACCAACTCAGAAATGCTAATGGGGTCCCTACCTGGGCAATCCCAAAGGGCCCTGGATGCTATTGTTGAATGGGGTGGAGGTTTCTCTCTCACAGTTAATGCGAAGAAAACCAAAGATATGGTGATTAGTGCTAGAAAAACAGAAAATGTCCCCAATCCACCTCATCCAGCAATAGCCGGTCAACAGATTGAACGGGTGACATGTTTCAAAGTACTTGGTGTTTTTATTACGTCTGATCTGACCTGGGACGCACACGTCCAATATATGTTGTCTAAAGCTCGTCCGAGAATGTACTATCTAACCATAGCAAAGAAGGCTGGTCTAGCAACAGACATTCTCATTCGTATCTACCTGGTGTTCATCCGCCCCTTGTTAGAATATGCAAGTCCAGTATGGGCAGGTTTGCCCAAGCATTTGTCAGTCATGCTTGAAAATGTCCAGAAGCGTTGTTGTAGGATTATCGGAATCCCTGTTGAATCCCTGCCTTCTTTGTCTTCGAGACGAGACCTTGCCACTTTGAGCACTATCCGACATATCGTAAATGACACAGACAACCCTCTGCATGACTTTGTATGTGTTCCGCCTCAAAGCACATATAACTTAAGACGAAGTAAACAGCCACGTTCCTCTTTCAGTAGAACGAAACGACACGAACAGTCGTTTATACCACGTGCATTGAAGTTATTGTCTCAGCATTCTACGTAGTGGTATAGGATTTTATATGCAAATCTGTAAATATGAATCTATTATTGTTACGATTGTAAATGTCAATTGATGTTTTATGTCTAGATTTTAAATCTTCATATATATCACTGTCATTTTATCTTAATGGATAGTCAAGGATACTTGCAGTGATTGTAAAAATCCGACGTATTTCATGTGACTTTTTGTAACATGCAAGTCGATTTCTTAAATAAACTGAAACTGAAACTATATGTTTAGTTACAAAGTATGTTCAATGAATGATGACCAGAGGCAGAGTTGGACACATTTTTTCCAAGAAAACTCAGCTGTCTACACAGAACACCCACACACGCTCCTAATCTTGCCGAGGTATATAAAATGAGGGCTCTTTCAGGCTTAGTGGTGACTTTCCATATACATTAATGCATAAATTAATACATACATGCATTAATTTTATACCAGGGCACAAGATTGCAGAATTTATGCCTGATCAGAGGTATCTGCAGTACCACTTACGACCGTTAGATGGCTCATATACCGCTCCACTAAATCGTAACCTTGTGCGTGGGAAGCGGGACTCACCACATAACGGATACGTAATCGTTTCCAAGTCGGGGTCTTTTGATGTCAAACATACAGTATTAAATAGGTGGATAAAACTGTGTGATTTGAGACAACATAACTAGCAGTAGGTCTGTTTTACATTCACAAATACTAGTATATTTTATATCATATCATATGACTAAAATGAAAGAACATAGTTAATTTTGTTGCCTAAAACGTGCATGTATATATCATGAATAACTACTGTAGATAAATATCACAGCACACGTGGTTTTGAACTCGCAATACACTGGGATTGTGGGATTGATCCGGCACGCGACAACTCTCGGGTTCAACCTGAAGGTCGCAGGAGATGAGTTCTGCAGGTTCTATTTCTGTTTCTCTTGTTTGTGCTGTGAACTTCACTGACGTACATGGAACTAATAAGGACCAGTAGAACTGGCCTCAGGATACGCTTTCACCATTATTACATCTTCTTATGTGTTTATTTTGATGTCATCTTTTTGTTTTAAAGAATCGGAAAAAAACCTTTCCACAGAAAGCTTGTCAATGAGCCTTAAGGGGATTGTGGTGTGGTATCCTCTTTGTCGGCATTTCTTGTATCCACATCTTTAATTGCACTGCGGATGTGATTGGTGGTATTAACATGTGATTCATTCCCTAGTTAGCTTTCCTACAACCCCGGTAGTGAGCATTTCTTTGATCCGGAAATTGTGATGCCCACTGGGCTAATTTGGAATAATTGATTGTATTATTACCCTTTAGGTAAGGAACACGTGTAAATCTACACGGTTTCCAGTGGACGTTCTGCGCAGGTGCAGTTATATAAAGGTTTGTGACGAGAGGGGATGTTAGCTATTTACTTCCGCCGTGTCCCAGGAAGTAGGCCGAAAGTCGGGCGAACTTTCTCCCCAGAACTTGCACTTTCAACAACGCGAACATGTGGTTCATGCAGAAAATTTGAATGAAATCATAACTATAGTATGCGAAGAACTCAACACGTGTACTTGTACTTCAGTTGTGCTGTATTCGTTTTTCTTTTGATATATGCGCAAAGAGAGTGTGTTGTGGTAAAATTGACATTTCCTAACTATCTTTTTGCTACAACTAAAGTGTCGTTTTCTTATTTTTTGTGTGCCTAACTGATATAAAACAGCATCATATTAAATCTAAAAAGCAGACAAGGCTAGTATCATACATTCGCGTATCCAATCCAACCTCAGTATTGTGTATATAAAAGAGAAAAAAAGATACAAAGAGATGTACAAATACATGTAGATACAAATATATTGTTTTTCTTATTTTTTTATGCTACTGATCATATTAAATCTAACAAGGCTATCATACAATCGTGTATCCAATCCTACCTCAGCAAAGAGAAAAAACGGGATTTACAAATAGATATACTTTAACGGTACTTGTTATATATAGCCTCGACTCGTACTTCAGACGTCACCGGAAGGGCGTCTGCGCGCGCGTGTCGTCGATCTGCGCATGCGTGTAGCGCAGAGTAACGCATGCACTGACGGACGTTGACATGACACGCACGCGAGCAAGTCGCCGCGCGGCAAACGTAACAACGACTTGGAAGAAAATCACTCTTATTACCCCCATCTGCCAGCTTCATCCTCTAATTACTGGTCACCATGGCAACGTGCACAAGTGAGGGCGATGACGTAGGTCACACGATTGGAGACACAATAAAAAATACTCGACGTCGCTTGCTATTGACGTTCGTCGTTTAATGTTTGTTTGCCAAGGACGCTAGACGATATCCTTGACTTTGTTCGAATCCTTCACCTTGTCGGAACTTCGCTTTTACAACACGAAAAGCTCATCAACGAGCATCAACACTGTTGTAGCTCACTGTGGGTATAGCTATTGTACAGCGCCTTACTTTGAGTTGCAGTAGAGTGAAAAATATGTTTTACGTCTACGTACGGGGATATTGTTTGGGGCCTATTTGTCTGTGAGAGCGTGTGGGTGCGGGAATTCCCTAACTATATACCACAAAAGGTCAGCAACAGGAAGTTAGGTCCCAGTGGCTATTAGTCTGTTGGCCGGATGCGGTGGGAAAATGAATAGAGGCGTAAAGAGAAAATCCACATAATGACTGAAAAAAAATCATTTCACGGAGGTACCTCCGATTTCCTGTTTTGACTTGTTTGTCTGCTGATAATGGTGGTGCCAGTTATTAACGGTCTACTGGCTCATACTGGTGCCAGTTGAAATTACCGTCAGATAGACACACATAAAAGCGTGAGTTAAACCAACTGTCGAGAAATCTTAACGTCAGCTTTGAGCAGCCAATAAAGGCAATAACACGCACTGCTAATTAGAGAAGACTACACATTTGCAAGCGTTCAAAATGGCATGATATCCTAGGCACGCAGTCTTGTATGTACATATACATGTACGACATACTGCAGTTTGAAACTGGGCGCTAGGTGGCGCTTTATAGCTAGCAGGTGAGAAACACACCTACACATTTTAAAAACATCTTTAACTGGAATAGGTCACCACAGCTTTTAAAACATCTTAACTGGAATAGGTCACCATTTTTAAAACACTTTTAACTGGAATAGGTCACAATTTTGTCAAACATTTTTAACTGGAATAGGTCACCATTTGCATCTCCTGCACTAGAAAGAAAGTTCTTTTTCCTGGCAACGTTACCAATATATGACACATACGTAGAATTCGACGGTCGAGGACCTTTAGTACGTAAAAGCCAGCAGACGGCCTACATAATACTAACCTGGCCAGGGTGCCATCCTCCTTAGTTACCGCTGCCTTTCCCTGTAATTTCGCGTGGTAGCTTGCAAAAGTTCAGGGCCAGTGGTAACTACGGAGGATGGCACCCACACTACCTACATACTGGGACGCACAGAACTAGAACGGTTAACATTCCAGACTCCACAATTGCTCGAACGACTATAATAGATTTTACCAGGGAGCTTCAACAATAGCATAGTACTCGTGACTAAATCTCTGTCACTGATGATATTACGTACACTATTTTGCACGCATCCAGGTTGTATCAAAGTGGTTTCTGCATTTTCATGTGTTCTTGCAAATTATGGGAGACACGGAGCTTCTCAGTAGAGTTAAGACCATTTCACGACCCCCAAGCAATTTGGGCGTTGGCCGTCTTAGCAACACATAGATACAACCTTTGACCCTGAATTTTCCAGATTTCTCCTATTGTTTGATAATTGCCCTGACCCTGCCCAGTGTGAAAACATTGCAAGAAGGGTGCCGGTGGACCAGGTGAAGTGATACCTGGCCTCTGTGGAGTGTGAAATGTTTGGCTGTCTGGGAACAGTGCTAGATGTGTATTATAATTGACAAAGGATTCCATATGTCTAGTGTTTCTAATTTGTGTGATTCCCAGATCTCAACATTACACACTGGTCGATTGTTCTGTCAAATGTGACATTTTCATTGTAAATAGCCTGACAAGGCATAAACCTATAACACTCAGAAACTTTAGTAAAGGAGAACCTGAGTATATTTATCATAAACACCAGGGGTACTGTTGATAATCAAAAGTCTGGTAACCCTCCATGTTTTTCTGGATTTGATGCCGTTTTGTTTGTTTTGATGAGCAATTTTTTATTACAGGACTTAGGAGAGTACTCTTATACTAGTGTTTAGACTAGTGGATTGACATAGGTAAAACCTTTCACACACTTTCTTTCGAATTTTGGTAAGTTGTAGCAGCTCTATAGAACCCTTTTGCGTCGGGGAACAACAGACGATAAACTGGATAGTGAGTGCGCCAGTGTAATCAACTTGTTAAAAAGCTTGCGCCAACCAAATTAAAGTTATACTTTTTGATGTTATCGACTTGTTCCTTATGTTGTTGTAGAGTATGTTGGATCAAGAAATTGATTTTTGATAAAATAGTCTTTTTCTACTTTACAATGTACCAGTGCTTGGAACCTTGAAACAATAATGGTTGTTTATTGTTGATAAACCAAGCCAAGCTGACTGTCTGGCACTAGCAGGTAAAGGTGTGGACAAGCCGTGAACTGCCTATTGTTCTCCTCGGGTAGTCTGGTCCCCAACAAAGAAGGTGCTATGTCAACAAGTTAATTGGCTGTATTGTCCACTTATCCCAACAAAGTGATCAGATTTCAGTTCATACAAGCCAGAAGTTCAATTTTTGTGATCTTATTTTTGCCCTAAAAGCGCATCCACACACAACATTCTTTTGAGTTACTGAACACATGTATAGAAAGTAGACAAGTTGTTCTAAAACAGTGTGTCGGGCCCAGAGTGCACAACATTTCCAAGACTTTGCTGACCCTGTATGAATATTGCAAGCATGTGATTTTTGCCAAAAATCTGAACATATTAGATAATATCTCTGTTGTAATAACAATGATACACCTGGGATCGATGGGATGTTATAGAGTTTTTACTGACGAATTCATACATACCAAAATTGTCTGAAAAAAAGTTTGTCTAGGGGTCCCGCCGGGCACTTGAAGTTTATAAATTTAGATTTGCTTATTATATCAATATTATAATATTAGCAAGTTATTCACAAAATTTATGTAAGCAGAGAGTTTGCCTTTAACCTTGTGCTTTAGTAGTTGTCGGAAATGTCAGAAAATAACCACCCAATAAGTGTACATTACACTTGAAAGTTGGGCTGTCAGTTAATGAGGCAGGGAGGCTCAGGGAGGGGGACAATGGTCTTAACTCTATTGAGTTGTTCAAGTCAATGTGAAAATAGGTCCCCTTCACCAATCCAAAAATGCCTTGAAGTTTATGTATACAGTTTACATACAAGCGCTGCTTCTACGAAACGCATTTGCCACACACAGACCACACGCACACACGCGCGCGCTTTTGTATGTATTCTTTAAAAAAGATATAAATACCGTATGCTACCGCAGTGTCTTTCTATTTTGTAGTTACCATAAGTAGATAAACAAATGATATAAGTCGGAAAATCAGATTTCACCCACGTACACACAAAAATAGAATACATCTTTAAGAGCGCCAATTAAGATATTCACTGCTAGTAATTGTATCTTGAAGAAGCCTTCACCTTAGGGGGCTATGGATGCTAGAATTCTGCAAACAAATCAGTGAAAATTGACTAAGGGAGCTGGAGGGAACCACTGGTAACATTTCCACATTTGAGATCGACCTCATCCCTTAAAGAAATACATGCTTAGTTGCATGTGTACGTTGACTTATTTGTTAAATCGTGACACCCGAAATCAGCCTTTGCTGTCTGGGTAGCCCACTGTACTAGTAGTGACATTCTGACGTTGCAATTTCAATAAATGAATAAACATTGTGTCACAAATTAGTTGTGCAGGACCTTGGTTTCCCTGTTGCCATATCGCTTTGATTAGCTCATCATAAATGATATATTTACTCGCTCTGAAGCCATTGTGCTTTCTTGAATTTCTCTCTTATCTCATTTTTTGCTAGCTTAAAATCCAGCCTTGTTAGCCAAAGATCCGCTCCCAAAAATTTGCTCCCCGTGTGCGTGGCGGAAACAACTTTGGAGCGGACCTATAGCTAACAAGGCTGGATATTTTTCCACCATTGCCCTTTATGCTCGACACAAATAGTCTCAGGGGTCCAGTACACTGGTAGTCCCAGAATTGGGGCACATTTTTGTCCGCTATCGTCAGCATTTTATAGTCTGTCTAACCGTTCTTCCCTACATATGGCCTTGACCCATTTTCCTATCCTGAAAAATCTATCATACACTGACGTCTTACGGTGTACTAACCAGTACGCATAGAACTCTCATCGATCAGTAGGAAATACTACGAGTAGCAAAATCTTTATAAGGATGTGCGTTTATATTGGAGTTCATGTGTTTGCGGTTTTGTCGTATTCCAAGTGTTTATGTACTGAGTAACGATAGCCAATGAAAACGTGTTGAAGGCCTCCCAGTCTGTGTCAGACTCTAACTACGCTTCCTATATATAGGAGAATATTTGCCAGGGGAGTTTGGCCGCCTTATACGTTTTATTGTCTTTCATCACACCAACTTTCCAGGCCTTCGGAGGGAAAGAAACTACCTCCCCGCGGCCGGATTCCCTTGGCCAATTTTACTCTCTTTTTTTTGCCGAATTCTACCATCCGTATTCCCGTAGAAAGGCCTCCCAGTAAAATCTCCAAGCAGATCCTTTTCGGTGGCAAAAAGACAGTATCAAATTGGCCAGGCAGTATTCATTAGCCAGAGAAGGTCGCCGGCCACCGACGGGTGGGGTAGCGACAAAAAAACGGCCATATATAAAAAGCTAACGATCATTCCCCCACAACCTCTGCTTGGAGAGTAGTAGAAAGGCCTGCCAGTGGGTGTCAGGCAGACGAGCGGTCGTTACCCTCCACCGTGAGAGAATCCGGCCAGTAACCGTAGTCCAGTGACCCAGTTTTCCCGCCGCGCCGCCCCCATTGGACGCGCCAAGGGCACGCTCGTGGGACGGCGGGTCAAAGTCGGGCGCGAGGCATAAACCAAGGTTTACGCATGCGCTCTGCAGTCCCTTCAGCAGACTACCGCAGACTGTAAAATGAAGAAGCCAAGGTCATCGTCAATATCGTCTTAAAGCCGCTCTATCCATCAATGTTACCGTCTATTCTCAAGAACCTGCGGGGGACTAGAGTAGAAAGTCATTTTTCTCTGTCTAACGTATCTCCGCTTCTTTACCTTCGTCCTTCTCCATCGCTTCTGTTTGCATCTATCCGAAAAACAAAATATAAAGCGGATCTCCATCTGTTGTCCTGCCGCCATGTTTTTTTTTTTTCAGTCATGGGCGCCGTTCTCAATAAGAATCTACAATCAGGGTTTCCTAATATGGCTTCTCTTTTGTTAGAGGATATAAAGTAGGCGATTGATCATTGAGCGGCTCCTATCAACACAAACTATTTGTAGTCAGTGTGTGAACTTTAGATCTGTTTTAACTTTCCTGTACGTGATATTATAAACGTAAACCAGGCAAAAGCGCCGTGTACACGGAAGTTCAGCTGCAGTAACTTGAACGTTCAACACATATAGATCCACAGAACTACACACAGGCTCAGACAAGCGTCACAAAGGTAAACCAAAGTAAACTCAGTGAAAAATCTAGGATCAGTGCCCAGGGCACAACAGTGCCGTAAACTATAATCTAGCCACCAGGCTAAATTGACTCAAACACTTTGTTCACACATGAAAATAGAGTGCATTGCTGACTGTATTTGGGTAGTTTGTCACAAAGACTTTGCTAATGTCAAAGCACTTCGACTATTTCAAGATTTGTAGTTCGGTGTATGTGTGAGGCTTTGTTAGTTTTCCCTACATATGTAGACGTGACGATGTAACCTTGGCGGCATTCATATCAGTTCTGCTCATTTACATCTGGCCTATATTTTAGATATTCAGGGTGCGCAGTCTGACCGAGAATAACCCGTGAGAATCGTGATCAGCATAATCATAGCTATGTGTGACTTTTCACCTAAAACACGGGGGAGGGAGAGGGCGTTTTTTTGTGTGGCAATTTAGGGAAAAGATAACAAGTTTTAGCAGCAATAGCAAACTCTTTGCTGGAAAAAAAGACTGTATCCCCTCTTTTAAAACATCTTGGTCACGGATTTCTAGAATCTAGGTAGGCTGTTTTTTGCTGACCCAAAACGTTGCCTTTCATTTTGGATACGGACAAAATGACAGGGCTTTTGTACCACGGCAAAATGATAGTTTGCACCGTATCATTATAACACTGTCGAAATGCGTTTATTGTCAACGCTTTGTCAAAGTGCAATGCTCTTTTTTGTTCTTTTGAAATCGTTTATTTTCAGTCTGATGCAGAATTTGCCCTGGATTTCCCTGGGGCATTTTCTCATGTTCGTTTCCCACCTACGTATACGTCTCCATGGTTTTGAGGACGGTTCTTTCATCTACACAGAGCCTGGAAGATCAACGACCTAATGAAGTGGTATTGACCACAAGTTAACCGGAAACTGATACTTATCAAGTCCTGTACCGTACGGTAAGTTACATGTTCGCATGTAACCCCTGCAAACCTAAACATAGCCGCACACCTTCCAGGAACACACATCAGCCGCGCAAGTGCATAGGACATCTTTCGGCGCCTCTGTTGACCATTTTGTGGCTACGTGCGCCAGATAATCTAATAAAATGATATGGCTTATGAAATCTACCTTTGTACGATGTGTAAATGTCCGGTTAACGTCCGTGGGGACATTTGAGTAGCAAAACCCAACAGGTGTTCCTGAAATCTATTCATTTGATTTTTCCGAAATGTAGGCTAACGTACCACGTTAAAGACGCATATAGTATCTCATATAAGGTCCCTGTCCCGGTCCTAGAAGTGAGTATATAGGCCATACTGAGGTTAGTGACATATGACCTAAAATTAAGATAAAGGTCTCCAGCCAGTGACCCCCTCCCTCCTTCTGTCACTTGGTCACTGACCTGTATACAGCTATGTCCTTCCAAGGACTCATTAATCAAATGTTAAACTGTGACAAAGGAAAGGGACCGCAATCCAGCTGCAACTGAGAGAAATTAGTTCCGCCAACTCGCCCGATCGAGCTAATAATGAGGAAATCCTCATACTAGCCTTAGATGATAAATTACTTCTTATGATATTCGACCATTTGAAATTTCACCATTTGAAATTCCGAAACCACTTGATTTCATTCAGAAGGTTCACTTCGATCACGTTTTTGCTCATAAATCTAACTAAGACCAATTTGATAAAAGAAAGTCACCATTGTCTCTGTTTGAAAAGTTCTACTGACAAATAAAATCATTGCGTTATTACCAACATATGTAGGTAGCTAGGGTTTCACATGGTTTGACATATTTTTCCGTTTCGGATATCCTTGCTTTAATATTTTGGCCTGTACTGCCTGGCTTCGTCCCAGAATGACATGAAGTAACCCTCATTCCGACTTAAAAGGCCTGAAGCAACATGAAGGAAAATCGTTAATCTTTATTTGCTTCCTGTGGCCAAACTTGGATCAAAGTTGGTATCGATCGTTTGAAGCTTGTCCTTCTCACCACGTCCAAATTCGGCGTTGACCAAGAGTTACCTCCAGTGACGTCACATCCGGCTCGAACCCGACGCCACCGGGACCTGGCTGTGCACATGCGCAGTGGCAAGGCGCGCGCGTGCACCTGTCGAGTACCGTGCTCATCTTTAATTGCTTCCTCAATTAAAAAGGTGTTTCCTGTTAATGCTTCCATTTTTAGCAAAACGTGACGTCCGGATTTGGGTATCTTCTTGCGGCCGTTTGAGCGCACGTTTACTTAGCCTCCGTATAGCAGGCTTATAGAACTCGGGTTTGGTGATCTTCAGCTGTTTTCTGATTACTGTCCAGTTCTAAAAAACGCCGGCTATGTTATAGGTACACAGGCCGGCTATATGCAATCAGAAAATAGCACATAAAAGCTCCCGAAGACTCCCCAAACCCTCATGTAGCTGCGTTTTCTAAATGTCGTTATTTGGTAATTACCTCCATGAAATGTGTCATGGAGGTTATATTTACCTTCGCCAAGAATTGGAGAAGGTTATGTTTTCGTGGCCGTGTGTGTGTCTGTCTGTCTGTGTGTGTGTCAACAGCATATCTCGAGAAAGCTAAGATGGATTATCTTGATATTTGGTAGGTGGGTAGGTCTTGATGAGAGCTCGAACTGATTAGATTTTGGGCCCCCTAGCGGCTTGTTATGGTACTGCAGCTAAACTTCCGGTTTTGATATCTCAGGATCTAGACATGCTAGGGTGACGAAATTTAGGTGGTAGGTAGCTCTTGTGCTGGGGAAGAAGTGACATCAGTTTGAGCCCCCTAGCGGCTTGCTCTGGAACTGCAGGGCTATCTAGAAAATATTACAAAAGAGGATAACTCAAGAACCAGTTGACGGATCGTCGTGTATTTTTGGTATGTAGGTAGCTTACATGATGCTTGATGTAATTATGTGACAATTATGCAAATGTTGATGTGATTT
>NW_017802935.1:3888812-3889211 GCF_001625305.1 Branchiostoma belcheri
GCGGCTTGTTCTGGAACTGCAGGGCACTTTCTGGTGAAATGTTTAAAAGCCAATAAGTCCAGACAGGAACAACATATTTTCATTTTTTTGGTGTGTATGTAGCTGAGAGAGAGATGTACATAATTAAATGCAAATTATGCAAATGAGGACTGTATTTGCATAATTAATGAGGAAATTCTATAATTACAGTGTTTTACATTATCTCGCGATCTGAACATGCTAGGGTCATGAAATTTTGATGGAAGGTAGCTCTCGTGCTTGGAAAGAAGTCATATGAGTTTGGCCCCCCAGCGGCTTGTTCTGGAACTGCAGGGCACTTTCTGGCGAAATGTTTAAAAGCCAATAAGTCCAGACAGGAACAACATATTTTCATTATTTTTGGTGTGTAGGTAGCTGAGA
>NW_017802935.1:3889231-3898889 GCF_001625305.1 Branchiostoma belcheri
ATGGATTATCTTGATATTTGGTAGGTGGGTAGGTCTTGATGAGAGCTCGAACTGATTAGATTTTGGGCCCCCTAGCGGCTTGTTATGGTACTGCAGCTAAACTTCCGGTTTTGATATCTCAGGATCTAGACATGCTAGGGTGACGAAATTTAGGTGGTAGGTAGCTCTTGTGCTGGGGAAGAAGTGACATCAGTTTGAGCCCCCTAGCGGCTTGCTCTGGAACTGCAGGGCTATCTGAAAATATTCAAAAGAGGATAACTCAAGAACCAGTTGACGGATCGTCGTGATTTTTGGTATGTAGGTAGCTTACATGATGCTTGATGTAATTATGTGACAATTATGCAAATGTGGATGTGATTTGCATAATTTATGGGGATATTCTATAAATCCGCTGCATTCCATGATAGGACTATTGAAGCTTGTGAGTTTGGTAATTGAGAAGGAGAGAAGCACAGGCAGATATTGATTATGCAAATGAGGACTTAATTTGCATAATTAATGAGAAAATGTTATAATTCTGTAAAGATAACTGCCTGGAATTTCATACTTTTGGTATTTGAAAGTTCAGTGAAGGTAAACATCATTAAACATGATGTATTTAAATCAGGACCTTATTTGCATAATTTATGAGGAAATAATAGAATGGCACCTTTTGTTAATATAAGACTGTCTTTTGGTTGAGAATATGATAAAGACTGATATAATTCATGGAAATGAGGACCCTATCTGCACAATCAGGGGGAAAAATCTATATTTGTCAGCCATAAACTAAAAGATTAACATCATTTGGCGAAGGTATGAGATCGCGGAACTCTAGTTTCAGTTGCGTTTATCTGTCCGTCCGTCTGTCTGTTGGTCAACAAGATAACTCAAGAACGCCTGGATGGATGGGTTTCATACTTGGTGTGTTGGTAGGATGTGACGAAAACTGGAAATAATGAGATTTTGGTCCCCCTAGTGGCTTCCCTTGGTACTGCAGCGCAACTTCCGGTTTTGATATCTCACGATCTGGACATGCTAGGGTCTAGGGTCATGAAATTTTGATGGAAGGTAGCTCTCGTGCTTGGGAAGAAGTCATATGAGTTTGGGCCCCCTAGCGGCTTGTTCTGGAACTGCAGGGCACTTTCTGGTGAAATGTTTAAAAGCCAATAAGTCCAGACAGGAACAACATATTTTCATTATTTTTGGTGTGTAGGTAGCTGAGAGAGAGATGTACATAATTAAATGCAAATTATGCAAATGAGGACTTTATTTGCATAATTAATAAGGAAATTCTATAATTACAGTGTTTTACATTATACTATGTAACCTATGGCAGGCGGAACTTCAACAGATACTAATTATGCAAATGATGACCTAATTTGCATAATTAATGTGATAATTCTATGATTTCGTAATGGTGAATGATGAGAATGTCATACTTGGGACATCTGTAAGTTAATCAAAAGTTAACATACATCACGATGCATATATCATGTTAATGCAGAGGTCATTTGAACAATTAAAGAAGAAATTTACATTTACATATCAAGATCATATTTCATGGAGGTATGAAATCTCGGAATTCTAGTTTTTCAAGGATTTAAAAATCCTTGTTACTTTTGTACTCATCACGTTTGAAACGGTCTACATACTTGTAATTAGATTAAGAAGTTTGACTTTGCAACCTGGCACCCCTGCCAAAAGTCAGGAGTTGGAACAGTCCGTTAAGTTTGTTCTTTACCGCGTGTTAGGGAATTTTCTCTTGAGTTCTGACAACTTTTCTGGTTAATCTTCCGTTTTGGCCCGTAAAATTTTCCTTTGAACTTGTGCAGTGAATCGTCTGGATGTATCTGCTGTGGATTTATGCCGTTCTTTTGGATATTCGAGGGGAAAACTGCGTATTTCTTGACCTGGATTTTTCAGTGAAGAAGGCCACGAGGCTGTCTTGGAAAGACGACCGACGGTTTGGGGACGGCTTTTTCATATAAGATATAAGGTGAGACAACTTACTTTTTGGTTAAAATATTTTCCTATAAACTGACCAGAGAAGTCAGATTTCGTGAAATGGATGTACGATATATTTGTCATATAAATGCCACCAAGTCTTAATCTGTAGGTCTTGAACTTTTCTGTACCGTTTCCTTGAAGATTTTGTACTGTTTTCTTGAGTATTTGGCGTTTGTTGAGTGTATAGAATACATTTTTATGGTTTTCTTCTTGGTGCTACAAAAATGCTTGTATTTTGTCGCCACGTGGTGAGCCTGGTTCAGAGCACATCTGTTCAATCTGGAACTCCTTACGTCATTCTAATTTCGCGCCAAAAATTACTCTCCAAGCAGAGGTTGTGGGGGAATGATCATTACCTTTTTATATATGGCCGTTTTTTTTTGTCGGTGGCCGTCGACCTTCTCTGGCTAATGGATACTGCCTGGCCAATTTGATAGTCTTTTTGCCGCCGAAAGGGATCTGCTTGGAGATTAGCCAAAAATTCCTTCAAAAGTAGCCTCCTCTCCAGGCTTCATGAAGGTGGTGATTTTGTGCTGATCAGGCACTGTTTTCTTATTGTACATGTCGTTCCATGGAAGTTGATTTTAACAGGGGTGGGGTCGTGTGGCGCAGTCGGTAGCGCGTTCGGCTCACACCCCAGAGGTTGTGGGTTCGAACCCTGCCCATGTCACCGATCTTGTGCCCTTGGGAAAGGCACTTTACACGACTTTCCTCACTTCACTCAGGTGAAAATGAGTACCTAGCTTCGGTTAGGGACGTCCCTCGGATAGGACGTTAAATGGAGGTCCCGTGTTTGGGAGAGCCACACCCCATGCACGTTAAAGAACCCACCGCACTTATCGAAAAGAGTAGGGGACCTTCCCGGTGTGAGTGGTTCAAAACTTACTGTCCGGTCTTACGCAGCTTGTACATGTGCGCACATGTACAAAACTGGTGTGTTACGCCTGAAGGCGGTTTACCGGTTATGCGAAACAAACAAACAAACAAACAAACAAACAGTGAGGCCATGTTGATTTGATTCTCATTATATGGATGACATTCTCTGGGAACCCCAAAACTGATGTGAGCGTGTGAATAAAAAGTTTGGCCAAAAAGAAAGTTGAAATCTATGTGGTCATGAAAGTAGAACAAATGACTAAAAATGACAGTATCGTTTTTCAATATTGCAATTTATGGCAAATATTTGCTCATTTAGCTGCTTGTACGATTTATACTAACGTTCTGGATGAAAACTTGGCCTTACCGATTATGGTTGAAATGTAACAGCTTTGTTGTCATAGGAACTAAAAAAATAAGAATATATTTGGGCATGTCAAAGACACAGATATTGGAGTTAAAATAAAATAGGGTACAAATTATACTGCAATTAGGCCACACCAATTTAATTTCTTGGTTAACGGATTTGCCACTTCATTTTTTTCTGATTTGCAAATAAAAATAAAAATTCAGAATCAACTGCAAAATGCTCATATTTTGCCCTGAACAGTTGAAAAGTCCTTTTCTTACTACTTGTTACAGTCATTTCATCTTTCAATGCAGTAGTATCATTAAAAGTTCAAAATTCATTGTTTAAATTTTGAACCAGCCTGGTGTGTTAACTTCATGGCTCCTATCGTACCATTTTCGGCCATAATAGGATGCCTAGGCCTGTTTTTATTTATTTATTTTTTTCGCCCGCCTGCTCCATTATTTTTCCAGAAAAATCCGTTAACCAAGAAATTAAATTGGTGTGGCCTTAGCTTACCTTTTCAGAGTTATCTTGAACAGAGTAAAAGTTGTTATTTCTCTGATGGAAAACTTTGATGTTTTCCTAATCTTGAAGTGATTTTGATAGCTTGTTGACTATGACCTGTTTTTTTTTTCTCATGTCATTTTCTAGAGTGGAGTAGATCTCTTTGGCCATCTCTTCCAGATTTTTTTCAGTCTTTAGAAATGCCTTGCCTTTCAATTGATTGTCCCAGTGACATATCTAAACAACTGTAGTCTTGATACTCGGATAAGAATTGAAGAAAACCTGAGTAATCCAAACTCCACACACCAAGTATATCTAGCTCTCAGAGTCCGTAATTGTTCTTTTTCAACAACTTTTTTATTCAAACTGAAATACTAGTACATAGTATAAACATATCACAAATACAGTATTGACAAGGTATACTAAGAGAAACAAGGATGTATGGAAACAAGGGAAGGCAAATTGATACATGAACAATTAACAATAATTGTAACAAAACTGTTGAAAATAAACAAAAACACAGAGACCATAGCTGAATTATCTACTTATTCTCAAATACAAAGTACAACTTTACCACACTTACCCATCTTATGGTACTACCCATCTTATGGTACTTCCCATCCTTCTTTTTGCTATATTGAACTTGAAATTATGAAAATATTTAACAAAAGATACATAGACAATTTTAACATCCCCAATGTACGGTTAGGAAATTTTCATTGCAGAAATTATCATAATTATCCACCTGCATGAATGGGAATAGCACTTTGCTAAATATCACATTCACGTGTGTATTTAAAGTTTAGAACAGAATTAATAATGTACATGTTCAGGTATGCATGAAGCTTTTAAACAAGCATTGAAGGCATAGAGATTAATAAGTTTCAACCCTCTACATGACTTATTCAGCAATTTCTTTTTACTCTCTTGACTGTTGTTCCATACAAAGTTCAACATCTTTTTTTCGTCAAAAAGTCTTTGCTGTGCACATGTATGTGGATTTTATTTGAGGCTTCTGGGGAGAAAGCATTCTTTCTTGTTGGTACCAAATTATTCACTGCTTTAATATTAGACAAGTGTGTAACCACATGTACTCTTTTGCTAAAAATTGTCCTTTCATAATCATATGTAGGTGTGTTGTCATGAGAAGCAGAAAATTATTCAGGCTTCCTGAGTTGGTATCATCAGATGTTGTTGATCAAGGTGTCCTGATAGTTGTCCATGTGTAATTGACCTTTCCTTCCCTGACATACACACCAATTTCATCAATAATTATTATCAGTTCTCGGATTCATCCGCTTCATTTTTTCAGATTTGCAAAAAAAAGACAAAAAATTTAGGCTCTCAACCAACGCCAAAAATGATCATCATATTTTGGCCCCAACAGTTTAAGTTTTTGTGGCTGTGTTTCTGGAACCGGGTGTATCTTAGGCGTAGGAAAAAAATGTTGTATCCTGTTTCAGTCCTGGAAAAATTAGGGTCTGTAGGTAGGGATTAACCTTTTTTTTTTAGACTTCAGTGATATCCAACTTATACAATACAGTTTAACAAAGTAAAACTTGTATGAGGACACTTTTATTTTCAATGTCAATGTTAGAAAACCTATTGTACAACATTTAATCACTCAGGTGTCAGATCATGGAGCTAGAAAAGGTTGATCGGCTCAAAAAATTAATGTCCCTTGCAGGGTTCATCTCCCCAAAAAATCCCCCCCCATTCCAACCTTTTCCGAAACATCCTTCCCGTCTCTCCGATGTAAATCTCTTCACAACTCGAGCTACAACTAATAATTTTTACGACAATTATTAGAAGAAAACCGATGTCTTTGTAAAACTACTGTATGTGAAATGATTGTTACAGTCATCATGCAAATCTCCTGTGTAGGTCAGGCTGTCTGAATTTTGACTTGTCACTCAACTGTCATTTGCTATTTTCAATCCACTGACTTTTATTTCTCTGTCTTCAAGATGTGAACCCGGAGACCAGACTGAGTGGGAGGAAGAACCAGACTCCTATTGGCAGAGCTGTGAAGGAAGATGGGGAGGTGTGAGTATGTTTTCTTTATTAATACGAGACAACACTCCACATGCACACATACACTCGCATTTCTCTCTTTTGCCCATTTCACTCTACTCTGAGGGTTGGCATGCCTTTTTTCCTGTGAGGAGCCATTAAACGTTAATCATAGCTGGCGACACAAAAAAATCCTTTGCATCGTTTAGTTCACTGCCAAATTACCTAAAAATCGCTTTGAACCTTTACACTTAAAATCTCCTAACACATTTTCCTGTCATTGCGTGTCAAGAAACTAGTATCTTAGCCGGCCGCTTTAATTCCACGTCACTGAAAAATTCATCATATTGTGTAGTTGAATATGCCAAATTGCCTCAAAATTGTTGCTTTGGACCTTTACACTTAAATTTTGCTACCATAAAACTCAGTATGCCGGCTGCTCTAATTCCACATTGTAATCCTCTTTAGTTGAATGCTAAATTACTCTAAAATAGTCGCTTTGGATCTTTACACTTAAATTTTGCTGCCAAAAAAACTTGATATCTTACCTGGCTAATCACAACACCCTGATTCCCTTTTAAATTAATTTTCCCGCCAAAAAAAAAAGCTAATTGGGACCCTCACCTGTTTAATTAATTGGATTAAATTTTCCCGCCAAAAAACTTAGTATATACAGACCACTATAACATTGAACTTGTGCACCCCACTCTTCCTGCCCACCTCCCCACACCTACCTTCTCCCACAGTAGTTACACTGTTCCAACACTTCAGACTTCTTTGGACATGTCACTTCTCCAAACATGTAGTCACCACACTCTGCTACCCAAACACTTACTTGATCGAGTGTAGTTTTTCAGTCACATTAGACTTTTGAATGATCTCTTGCTCTCCTGCGGAGTCAATTGCACTGGTATACTGATGTTTCGAAGCATCAATGTCTCCCAAAAAGACATCCCCCGGGGAGTACACTTAGTGCATTGACCGACCAGGAGAGCAAGAGATCATTCTAAAGTCTAATGTGACTGAAAAACTACACTCGATCAAGTAAGTATTTAGGTAGCAGAGTGTGGTGACTACATGTTTGGAGAAGTAACATGTCCAAAGAAGTCTGAAGTGTTGGAACAGTGTAACTACTGTGGGAGAAGGTAGGTGTGGGGAGGTGGGCAGGAAGAGTGGGGAGGGGGGTGCACAAGTTCAAGGTTAGAGTGCCCCATATACTAAGTTTTTTTGCGGGAAAATTTAATCCAATTAATTAAACAGGTGAGAGTCCCAATTAGCTTTTTTTTGTTGGGAAAATTTACATGAAAAATAATCAGCTGCACCAGAATGTTTGGGGCAGAAATTTCACTCGATTATCCAAAGCAAAAATTTGTGTGCAGTCTTGCTTTGAACAATGAGAGGAATCTTGTGAGGGCAATTTTTGGCCGGGAAATTTAACTCTCAGTTAAATGTTTGGGAAGGTTGCCCTAGCTGATGAGTGTTAAGTGTAAGGGTGGTTGAAAAGTGTGACAAACAAACACAAGTAGAAAGAGAGGAATTGTTTTTTGTCATGCAGTGATGGAAACTGTTATTTACAAACTTTGTTACCACTGTTAACAATTCAACTCTCCTGTTCCAAAATCCAGGCCAGACCGTCTCAAGCTCATGAAATAAAGTCTGTCAGCATAACATCACTGTCAAACTGTATGAGATCAACATGAGACGAGCCCTAAATTTTGCATCAAGAGGTTAGAACTGTTACAAGTCCATAAACAGTGATAACAAAGTTTGGAATCTACATGACTTCATAAGGAATCAGCAAAACAAAAGTACACTCATTTTTTCCTGACAATGTTCGTACAAGTTCTAAACTTCTTGCTTTATGAAGATAAACTACCTAACTTCCACAACTTACATGCGGGCTACATTTCACGTACAAGCTTTTACATGATGTGTCAACCTATCACTGAGCGTTTAAGTTACACTAACTAAATTTCTGCAACTTGCTACATTTCACTGCAACTGTTTTCAGTACCTAATAATTATACTACCTAATACATGTAAATGATTAAATTTTAAGCCACTTGAGAGTATGCAATTCTCTTAAAAACAAGGCTCATTCTCATTCAATTTGTGCAAAATGCTGTTGCCACTCTTTACAACTAGATATGTCCCAAATCAGAGACCTCATCATTGCTTTTTTCACTATCCCACTTCACTTTCTAATATTGTTTCACGCAAAATGTACTGCAACACTACGTTTGGTTGATGACTTGGTAGAAATTGTAGCTGCAGGTTTTGAGGTTCTGTAACTTCTGTTACTACACAAGTAAGACGATTGTAAAGTTTAGATGCAGCCGCATGTTGTGCCAAAAAAGTTCACTCAATATACAACTTTATATTACAAGACAAGAAATTGTCGTTTTGACGTGGTTTTGACAATTTTTCTAATGGGTTTCTAATGGAACAAGAAATGAGTGTTTTCGGTCATTTTATTGCTTTAAAAATGTTTTATTAGGGACGTCATGACTAGTAAAATTTACTCAAGGTATAACAAAGTTGAATACTTTTTAAATATCCGTACTTATGCTCGATCCCTTGCTCCTAAATCACGAACTTCAGGGTAAAACCTGTACATCTTTTGGGAGAAAACAAGCCAAAGTGAGATGTTGATTTAAATGTTTTGGAATTTGGTAATCTTTTGCAGAGACCATGAAGTGTAGGGGAAGGAGATCCACCTCATCATCATGGCCATACCTGCTGGACACTGGACATCAACCCTCACTGGAACTCTGTCTACAGGTTTGTTTATTGTTAAACTACATTCAAAGTAAAGCCAACTTAACTGTATTTAATCCTTGCAAAATAAACAGAATGCAATTTTATCTTGCTGATTCCCTAATATTACTCAATTCCTCCCTTTCAAACATCACACACAGCTTACCTGTAGTACATTCACTCTACAGAAAGAAAGCACAACATTGCCTTTTCAATTTTCTGTAAAGAAATAGGACATATTTCCAGCAATCATTATGGGACCAAAGTATTTCCCTGAAATCCACTTTATTGCAGACAAAGTTGTACTTGAATACATGATATACAATTGCTGCAGTTGCTTAAAAAACAAAATTTGTGGAATGCTTATGACTGTGTTTTACCTATCCTTAGACATATTTGACAACAACGTATAGAATTTTAGATAAATCACCTGGTCAGACTTTAGATTTGTGTGCTTTTTGCAAATTCAAAATTGTGATCACGACACATTGTAAGTTTATCAAATTTAAATGTTATCTTAAAATTATCAATGAATGAATTCCCAAATGCACTTAGCACATCAAGATGATTACTAGTATTCCTACATATCTATAATTCCTCAAAGAATAAACTGTTATGCTTGGATCCAGTTCGTTTCATTTGTCATTTACCATAAGGTCCGAACATTAAGTGATCTTGAAACCTGAAAAACCCTGTCGACAGCAACAGGTTGGTACTGGTATAATTATGTAACTGTTACGTCAGGCTCGTGCCCTTTTAGATGGCAAGGGTTTTTTTTTCAAAAGTGCCAAAATCTCTGTATTCCAACAACATTCAAGTTTCATGACTGCTTTAGTTTAGAGATCCTACGGTTAGCAAAAAATTATATGCAACGTCGCAGTCAGCCATTGAATTTCTGAACATCGGAAGTGGGGGTTACATGTATTTCATCACCACAAAATTTGCACTTTATCCAAACATTTACTATCTTGCTTCTGGCCTTAAAAGCTACCTGTCAACTACCAAAACACCTGTGCCAAAACTTCACTATGTTAACAGGCATGCATCTCTCTACCAGTAAATATGAACAGCTTAAAGTCACAATCTTCAAGAAAATGTCTCGCAATTCCAGCTAACTTTCCATTTTTGAGTCCTAAGCAACATTTATCCCTAAACATTGTTGCTTTG
>NW_017802935.1:3898909-3900035 GCF_001625305.1 Branchiostoma belcheri
AACCCCACACACGAGTATACTATGACAAAGGAAGATGGATCACTCCACACGCTGAAGGTGACACATGAGGAGAAAGACTTGGGGGTGACGATTGACAGTGACCTCAAGTTCAGCACACATGTCCAGATTCAAGTAAATAAGGCCAACAGAGTTCTGGGTGCAATCAGGCACACCTTCAAGTACCTGGACAAGGAGGCTTTTCTACCTCTTTACAAGAGCCTAGTCCGGCCACATTTGGAGTATGCAACAGTGATCTGGTGTCCTAGAACCAAGAGAGACAGGGACAGTGTCGAAAGAGTACAGAGAAGAGCCACGAAGCTTGTGGAGTCAGTGTCCCACTTGTCTTATCCCCAGAGGCTCCAGGCCCTCCAGTTACCGACACTCCACTTCAGAAGACAAAGGACAGACGTGATCCAGCTTTACAAAATCACACACGGGTATGACAAGTTAAGAGTTGGAAACAGCTGCAGTATCTGTAGAGGGACCATGTTTGAACCCAGTCTTTCAACTACCACACGGGGCCACTCCTTCAAGTATCAAGTACAAAAATCACACGGGACGAGGAAGTGTTTCTTCTCTTCAAGAGTCACAAGAGTGTGGAACTCTCTTTCCCAGGAAGCAGTGTCCAGCAAATCAGTAAATGAGTTCAAGAACCATATTGCACACGAGTGGAAGAATCACCAGGATATGTACAACTACACCTTTACGTACTGAACACATGAGATGAACTGCTACCGCCGAAACTACCCGAAGTGCGGTCTCATTACCCACACAGGGTACCTATTGACCGGCTACAGGTGAGAATACAGGTGAGAATAACATATTAGAGAATTTCCCGGCCAACTCGTGAATTGAATGAGAATGGCTCATTTGGTCTCATTGTGCGGTCGCCGCGAGAATGAATATACTAGTTAGTATTCAATCAAAAGTGTATTTCTGCCACTTCCGCCACTACACGCCACAATCCCTGAAAATAGTCAGCACGAAACACATTCAACCCGCACCCCAAGGTTAGAAGTGACTAAATGTCCATCACAATAAAGACCTATTTAGTATACTGCCTGGATACTAGCCTGGGTACCATCCTACTTGTATGTCGGGGCTCCCACACTCGCTTCCCTAACAA
>NW_017802935.1:3900055-3911095 GCF_001625305.1 Branchiostoma belcheri
GGATGGTACTGGTATAATTATGTAACTGTTAAGTCAGGCTCGTGCCCTTTTAGATGGCAAGGGTGTTTTTTTTTCAAAAGTGCCAAAATCTCTGTATTCCAACAACATTCAAGTTTCATGACTGCTTTAGTTTAGAGATCCTACGGTTAGCAAAAAATTATATGCAACGTCGCAGTCAGCCATTGAATTTCTGAACATCGGAAGTGGGGGTTACATGTATTTCATCACCACAAAATTTGCACTTTATCCAAACATTTACTATCTTGCTTCTGGCCTTAAAAGCTACCTGTCAACTACCAAAACACCTGTGCCAAAACTTCACTATGTTAACAGGCATGCATCTCTCTACCAGTGAATATGAACAGCTTAAAGTCACAATCTTCAAGAAAATGTCTCGCAATTCCAGCTAACTTTCCATTTTTGAGTCCTAAACAACATTTATCCCTAAACATTGTTGCTTTGCTAATTGTTTTAGATTATATTTTCTTTGTATGAAGGACAATTTTCATGTCAGAAACAGTTTTGTAAAGGGTGAATCATGATGAAGAGGAAATCAGGGAAAACAGTCTGATCACAAATGCTTCTGAAAACATATCTCATTTCTATACAGAATAAAACAACACTCAGACAATATTGCAAGTGCTCTCTTCAGTGGGAAAATGTACTGTGTTCTCCGGCATATTTGCAACATTATTATAAAATATTAGTCACAACCTTAAACTAGATATAAGTATAAGAAATGTGAACTCTTTCAGAAATGACAACAAAATATAAATAGCAGGGAGGGCCAGTTTCAACTTTCAACAATGGTGTTTGGAACTAAAAATTCAGAGGATCGCAAACATGCCCTTTCCCAACATCTTTCAATGTTTCATGGTCATTTCTAAGGGTCTGCATGGGGGGTCCCGAACACGCTTTGCGCTAACTTCCAGAACGCAGCGACCATGATTTATGCTTCATTCGTGCAGGCTGTTTGCTTAAAACTCATAGATTACATTTGACATTTAATCTGAGTTGTTCGACCTCAAATTATGCAAAATTCAAATGGCAAGGCGCAAAAATCTGCAAAGCATGGACCCCGTATTGCGCTTCACTTGTACTGGCTGGACGTTTTACACGTAATGCACAGATATCGATTACATTTAACATTAATCAGAACGACCCGGCTTCGCATTACACAAACCTAAAACGACTGATTACGCATTGCGGCATGCAGACCCCATTTTTGAAAGAGTTCGATAAATAAAAGCAAACTCACAGTTTTAGTCCGATGTTCTCTTGTCTCGTAACTGATGACAGGCAGATCATCCTGGAACATGGACAGGAACACAGGATAGCTGACAGATCCAACAGCACACACAGGAGCATGGACAGGTCCCACATGATCAGGTATACAGTATCAGCTGCCCAAACCTAGGGTAAGAGATAAACACATTCAGTAAAAAAAAAATATGCCAAAACTACAAACAGCAACAAATTATACATGTATTCCCAGAACATGTCAGTTATCAAACAAGATATATTAATCATACAATGTGCTAGTATTTAGAACAATTTTTGTTTAACTTATACAACCTGCTGCTTTGAATCAGGGGCAAAAGTATTTGCTTTGTTAGTGAGAAAAAAGAAGAGCACAGCAAAATTAGTTAACATTGAAATAATAATAATGAAATGCCTTTATTGTACATTCATGCCACGGCGGGCTAGGTACAGGTCAAGACTTTAAGAGTAGAGTAGAGTAGAGTAGATCTTCGGCACATAACAATGTAGTAAAATGGAGACAAAAGATATACTACTTGACTTAAACATACATACATAAGAAACATACAAGGATACTATATTAGGCTAACATTCAGTAAAAAGTAAACCTCCTACTCCTAGGAAAAAGCACAACACGTGGCGTGCGGTGGCCAGCACGTTGTACAAAGCATACCTCACTCTGGCCTTACTTTACCTCACAATTCCCTTTAAATCCTCTCCAAGCGACCAGAGGAGTATCGAGAACAAAATTAGGTCCTACTCACCGGACAAAACTGACACCAGGCGTCTTCAAAGAACTTTTTTCTCGGAGCCTTCTTCTTCCTTCCACGAAGTATCGCCATCTTGAATTCGTATCTCGCGCCGGAAGAAGCGTTGCACCCTGGGAACACCTGTTACTGTGCTCACCTGTTGAATTTACTCCAAGCAGAGGTTTGGGTGATTTTTGACGTGTTTTTAGGCTTTTTTTTTAAATCGTGGTTCCTTTTTTTTGCACTGGAATTTATTTTCACTGTTGGGTTGGGTGAAAAAAATTCATTGCAAAGAAGGAACCCCGATAAAAAAACATAAAAACACGCCAAAAATAACCCAAAACCCAAACCTCCGCTTGGAGAATACTCTAAAACCAATCATCTGTGGGCTGACAAAAATTGTTAAAATGAATGAATGAGAGAATAGTTTGCTAGATGTAAAGATGACTGCAGTTCCAAACTGCCCGCTAGGTGTCAATAATGTTCCGCCTGTGGTGAATTGAAAGAAAACGGCCACTTGGATGGCGTGAACAACTTCTCACAGAATTACAGATTTGCAATCTATCTTTCTGTTAGAGACAGAATTATAATGCACAATTTCAGTCAGTCTAGCAGATATTGGTGAGCATATATTTTACGTACCTCTCATACTCGTAAATCGACTGCTAGCTACCGCTACCATTTCAATACTACTAGTATAACATATTAGAGAATTTCCCGGCCAACTCGTGAATTGAATGAGAATGGCTCATTTGGTCTCATTGTGCGGTCGCCGCGAGAATGAATATACTAGTTAGTATTCAATCAAAAGTGTATTTCTGCCACTTCCGCCACTACACGCCACAATCCCTGAAAATAGTCAGCACGAAACACATTCAACCCGCACCCCAAGGTTAGAAGTGATTAAATGTCCATCACAATAAAGACCTATTTAGTATACTGCCTGGATACTAGCCTGGGTACCATCCTACTTGTATGTCGGGGCTCCCACACTCGCTTCCCTAACAAGTACTTCTTAGGGAAGCGAGTGTGGGAGCCCCGGCATACAAGTAGGATGGTACCCAGGCTACCTGGATACAGCCTTGGCATTTTATTACGATTTTGCCACCGTAACCAATCTGCTAGGTTACTTGCGGAGCCAGTCAAAAACGTTACAATAACTTTAGACAGTAACTTTACTGCATAACCAATTGTACAGGGTGCAAAGTATGGCATCTACTGGATAAACTACAGTTCTATAAGGCTAACTTACCTAACAAGAGTGTGTGGTTAGTATGGGATCTGAATGACCTTTTACAATCATTGAATGAATTTCCAAGTCCAGACATTGTTTAATATGTAGGGTTGTAACATGTCATTATGTACTTAAATTTGCTATTCAAGTCCATTGAGGTAAATCCTGGTATAGAAACTGATAGTCTAGTGTATAGTGAATTACGTATATCAGCATATCTAGGACATACAATGATTCTCAATCCTCAGTCAGCTCAAACATGTCCGCCCGTTTACTAAGGACTTCTTTCAAGTCAACGTTGACTAGAACATTCGCCGTTATGCTCGAGTCGGACGTTTTTTTCACCCTGACCTACTCCACAATACGAGGCATCGGCAGTCCTCACAAGTGGAGAAGGGGATTTAGGGCCGAGAAGAAGTGGTTACTCAGCCGGCAGAATTCGCCTCCAGAAGTGATACCGTCCCACTCCTGAAATCATCACCGTGGATGAGGACTTCTGGATGATCAGGTGTTTTTGTTGTCCAGTGAGTCAGACTTCCGTGGAACATCCGTTCACGAGTCTTTACCCGGCCCATTGAGAATGCTGAATGGAACAAAGAGTACAGAAACGAGATGTGACCGTTATTTTGTAGCATGCAGCAACTGACATGACTCGGGCAGTAGAAAATACCTTGGCAAACAGATGAGGGAATGGTTTCAGTTGCATGTGTCATACTATCACGCTACTCTGTTCCACATTTATACTATTGATAGGGATATAAAAGCAGAACGTGTACGCGTGTGTGTGTGCGTGTGTATGCGTGTTGTGTACGTGTGTGTACGTATCAGTGCGTGCGTCTGTATGTGTGTGTGTGTGTGTGTGTGTGTGTGTGTGTGCGTGCGTCTCTGTGTATGTGTGTGTGTGTTTGTGTTGTGTGTAAGTGCATGAGAGTGCGCTTGTTCGCACAATCTGAGTCAGCAGCTAATAATGATAATTACAAAAGAGCCTTAATTATTGTCCAAAGGCCAACCGTGACGCAGTAGAGACCATCCCCGCCCTGCCCTCGCTCCCCCGGTGTTTGTAATCTCCAAGCAGATCCCTCTCGGTGGCAAAAAGACAGTATCAAATTGGCCAGGCAGTATCCATTAGCCAGAGAAGGTCGCCGGCCACTGACGGGTAGGTGGGGGTAGCGACAAAAAAACGGCCATATATAAAAAGCTAACGATCATTCGCCCACAACCTCTGCTTGGAGAGTACGGTGGTGTTTGCCCGTGTGTCAGGCCGTGAGTGATTGACGGCGGATTAACTGCTCCACAGCTGTGTAAAACGGTCCGCTCCGTTTTTTGTTTCGCCTGTGACGAAATCTGGGACAGCTTCATCAACATGACCCACTTCCGGCGATGCCCCAGTTTCCTCAGCATCTCCAAGCAGATGTTTGGCGGGGCTCGTTCTTTCATCGTCTACATCTATTTTCCTCATCATCTTTTCTTCAATAGATGGATTAGATTTACAAAATGCAAGCATCAACAAAGTTTTTGTCTAAACAAAAGGTTATCAAACATACCTTGTACGACGTCACAGAACATGTCTCCAAGCAGATGTTTGGTGGGGTTCGTTCTTTATACGTCTACATTTCTTTTTGCCGCATCATCGTTTCTTCGATAGATGAATTATATTTACAAAATATAAGCACTGATCTCAATACATTTTTCGTCCAAAAACAAAGCTTATCAAACCTGGCTTGTATGAGGTCACAGAACATGATATGCAAATGATATGCAGATTTATGTAGATTTGCTTCATCCTCTGGGATGATTTCTGACACAGTGTCCGGAAACTCCAGTGACTCAGCACGTTGCAACAATGCGCGCGCGGGTTGGCGTACGTAATCATCGCCAAAACTGGGGCAAACCTATCATTTTCTAATTGCCTTTTGCAAACAAAAAGTGGGTCAGCTAAATCCAGTGTTTGATATATGTGAAGGACAGTACACAATCTGGTGCGTCTGTCCCACATCGCGAGGTTACTATGTAACAGGCGCGCTGCTTTCTGGACGTACGGCTAAAAATGTTACCTCCAGGGGAGAGGACAGATGAAAAGACAAGATAGAAACTAAGAGGATCGTTGGTGGTACGGAGGTCGCAGTGTGCAATATTATAACGGAGATGTTAATAAACCGAACCAAACTAAACGGCAAACCTAAAATGGACCTCTTCGCCCGGGACTCTTTTTATAGCACCAGATTTGTTTGTACGGCCTTGGGAAGAAGCCCATAAACTCAGCAAACACTACATGAACAATACCATACATTTTACGTAAGACGCAAGTCTACAAGTGTTATCCAAATAACCTGACCCCTTCCTAGCCTCCACCAGGCCTTCTTACGGGGGTACTTATCCTAGAATTCAGTAGTAAGAGTGTTTATTCCTTCTTACTGAATTCTACGCTGGCTAAACTCCCCTAGTCAGTTATTCTCCTTCTTGGCTAAATTTTACTTGATTTTTTGTTGAACCCGGTGGAGCCTAGCCCCTCCCTTGTAGCCCCTCCCACATTAGCACTATCCGGTTCCACCAGTCAATCCGTTTTGTCCAGGCGACGACATATTTAATTTCTGGAACACGGCTGATTATAACATTCCCCGGCGCGGAGTGAACGGGGTCATTCTGGGTCACATAGAATATAGGACACTGATCATGACCTAATTTTGTCATTGATGTGTACAATTTACATAAAGCCGCACGTAGGATGATCAGAGTGTGCGGATCAGCCTGAGTGGACTTAAGGTGTGAAGTCGTGTGGAAGGTTGACACTTTGGGTACTTAACACTGCTTGAAAAGTTCATCCTGGCCCAGTAGACATTTGAAATAGAAGCAAAAAGGCTTATGTACATGTAATGTAATGCCGATTCACGGAGAAAATTATAAAAAAATTAATTTGAAGTTTGGGAAAAGTTCCACTTATTGAGAAGAAGCGTTTAGGAAAAGATACCATAAATTTCCATAATCCAAAAATAAATATGACAAACAGTACGAAGCACAGTGGCACTATATCCTATAGTGAATAATTCTTCACTGTAATTACAAATTCTGCCCAGTGTGGCTCTCTGTTGTCTACTTTTTGTTTCTTTATAAGTGTATAATTGATTCATAATTTCTTCATAACTGATTGATGAGGGTCTGCATGCTCTTTTCCGTAAGGCGTAGGCGGCCTCTTTATAATTTCCCGTAATTCGTAGGGAAGTCATTTTATTTACCGTTATTCGTAGTGAGGAGGCGAAAATTTAGCGTAAAACGTTGCCAGCCTTCCGGAAATTTAACGTAAAGCGTTGCGGGCCTCCATAAATTTAGCGTAAAGCGTAATCAGGACCCCCCATGCAGACCCTCATTGATGTTCACACGAATTGACGTCTTGGGTATGAAGGATGATTAAACTGCCCTACCCTAAAGCTATTGTTTGTGCCTTATTAATAATCTATCTCTGCATCTTAGTAATAATCTAACTCTGCATGTAACTTACTTGAGTGTAGATTAATTTTGAAGAGAAAGCAGAACAATTTGAGGAGAGTAGAATATCGGGATACAGAAGAACTTTACTCGTGGAACAGAAAAATGTCATTCATGTCAACAGAATTATCGCTATCTATTTGTGCCAACACCAAATATAGTGGCAGAAAAACTCTATTTGCAGCACACGGCTCAACATGGGTGAACGCTATCATCCGAAACTCCAAGCAGATACCAGATGGAAAACCGTAACGTTGGGTGTTGGGATATGATTGCAAGCCAGTAATCGTTACCGCTTTCCATCGCAACATCTGCTTGGATTTTTAGTGTAATCACTCGATAGTTTGAAACAAGTTTGGACATCTGGAGAGCTCGTTCAAGCACCCGTTTAGTGGTTGGGAATTCACGCTCCAGATATGTCAGATAATGCCTCATTTATTTGGGATGTCCCAGTTTCACAAAGCGACCAATTTGTTCTTACCGACAGGAGGTCAGAGGTCGCGGCATCGCCTATCGTTAGGCGCGTTGATTGGTGTGTATTTAGTGAAGATTTATTTGTAGGGCCGGAGTATGTAGGTCAATCTGTGCAACATTATGGGCCAACCACATCATCACGTAAGATAATGATTAGCAACACATCTATTGAAACTACAATATTTCCGGAGACGGGGAAAGCGTATTTATTATTGGCTGATGTTTGTTTGTTTGTTTGTTTGTTTGTTTTCCAGATAAGCTTGTGGGTGATGGGAAGTCATCAGGGTGTTAAATCGAGTGAAAATGAGATCGATGGGGAATGTAATTGGCTGAGCGGGTAAAGTGGGGATGAAGAGAAAATGTTCCAGCTCTGAAAACCGGCCCTCCTACCGAAAAGAAACGCCGCTCTAGCCGCTCGTAACAAACAAACGCCGCCCAGCTAGAAGTCTGCTAAGAGGCTACAAGTTATTTTCCAATCATTCTTTATCTAAGAGTGTCATTTGTCTACTTTCTTTTCCTCCTGTCATCATTCATGCACTCACTCATTTCATTCATTCATCCATCCATTCATCTATACCTTTCATAACTTGTCCTTACTTCCATTCCGTTCTCCTTTTTCCGTATGCATATAATTTCGTACTATATATAGTTGTGTAACATTTTCTTGGAACCGTTCTTCATCCAATTGGCCAATAACAAGATCAAACCAACTGGGACAGAAGAAAGAGGTCGCCTCCTAATCATGACCAATCAAATCTAATTCACAGAGCAGACTGTACGTGCACGGACGTCACATCCTCGGGCGGTTTTCCTATTCCATATATATATATATATACTATGTATTTATATAATAACAAGCAGGAGTGTTACGAAAGCATCATCTGGTTTGGGTCACTCGAATGCAACAGGCTTTAATACATTGAAGGACTTACAAGCCACAACAATTGACCAGAAAGAAATCTTTTAAACAAGACAAAAATAGCCTGGGTTCCAAACCCATAGCACACTGGACACAGTGCTCACTGAGATACTTTGTGTCCAGTGTGCTATGGGTTTGGCACCCAGGCTAGACAAAAATAAAGCTGACAAAAAACATGATCATCATGATGTCCAAGAGATGGGATCGTATGTCGACGGAAACAGACAACACCATAAAGACGTACATATTATGATAAAGCCATAAAATGTCCGCACTGGTCTCTATTGGGATCCATTCACAGATACATACATCGGATACAGATTAGACCCCAGCTGTCACTTCTGGACTCGTTCCCAGTGCAGTGTGTCATCAGCTGCAGTGGAGGCAATTCCAAGAAGTCATCGATCGGTGAGAAATGACTGGGTCACCACATAACAGGCGCGTGCCCGGGGGAGCCGCAGACTCATCTATGACAACACTCGCACTTCTGCAGCCATGGTAGCCTGGGTGCCAGACTCCTTTAAAGCGGACCTAGCCTGGGTACTATCTGGATTTTTTTCGAGCGTTGCGGAGCGAAAATCCGGATGGTACCCAGGCTAATTGCGCGGACCAACTCTCCCGGCAAATCAGTCGCCCTGTTCTAAAATATGTCAGACATACAACAAAAAGACAAGGCTGACACCCTATTGTCCAGGAAGCTAAATCTCTATACATACTGGAGTGGAGTATCGTAACATTTTCTAACAGTACAGTTCGCATCCAAACAACTCAGAACCCTTGCTGTCAGAAACTCGATCCGAAAAACGAGTTCAACACGTGCACCACGCATCCTCCCATGGCAGGGTCAGCGGCTCCGAGTTCCTTCTCCGGAGCCGCTGACCCTGCCATGGCGGAGGATGGCACCACGTCACGATCTTTCACCATGCATCTGCTTGGAGAAAGGCGTTTGACCAACATATGTTTGATACATGTATATAGAATCTATAGATTCATCGGGACTTTAAATGATCTAAACTGTAACTTTTTAAAATATATATATTTTTTCTTACCCTGACCTCTTCCCTCATGACCTAAATAAAAAGCGGCCTGAAGGTTGATATGAGCTTTACATGAATAAACAAAAGTTCAAACAAATATAAAACGTTTTCTCCGACATTTGATCTCAATTCGCGCGGGGAAAAAATAAAAGATTCTTAATAATATTTCCTGCTTGTTGTTACTTTTTGTCGGTATTCCCTTTGCTAAAACTGTTTGTAGTAGCCAGTTAGGGACATCCTGCTCCGGCCTTGACGTCACAACGTTCTTTTATGCTACACCCATCGGGCATACAGAGGAAGTCTTCAAAAGCGGTTGACCCCCTTTTCATAATTGGTTTACCCACCTGTGTTCCGAGTGCCCATATATATGAAACACGGGTTTCCAGCAGGAAATTATGACAGCGTTACAGTTTGCAAATGACAACAATTTTTTTAGACAGACAATGACGTCAATACATCGTATTGAATACAATAAGAACGCGGCGGAATCATTTGAAACTCTTGTTGTTCAAAGAGTTGGACCGGATGGTCGACCCAAAGCACCTTCTCAACGCTGAGATAGAGAAATCATTGGAATACTAGTACCTAATCTCCAAGCAGATCTTTTGGTGGCTGCAAAGACAGTATCAAATTGGCCAGGCAGTCTACTAGTACAAAAATAAGCCCGATAAAAAAAAGCCTAATACGCGCCAAAAATCAGCCAAAACCCAAACCTCTTCTTGGACAGAATCGAACGCATACAAATGTGTACTGAGACCGGTAGTTTTATTGCAACTTCAGGCATCCGCAGTTTGAATGCAAATAAATGCACACAAGTTCAAGAGGTGTAATACATATGTTAGGAAGAGATTTTGACCTGATATAAAATCGCGACTCTGATCAAAGCCTTTACCGGTAATCTTTAAGCAGAAGTTTTAATGTATACCTAGTAGTATAAAAGGAGGATGAAAAATCCTAGTCATGAACATGTTTGACCAGATAACATACACAAGATCGTATTATACTTGATTCTCACAATGTAAGCGCAAACTGACATATCATCTGCATAGCCTGTCACGGAGTGACGGTTTCAAAACTAAAGCAACATCTCCATTATTAACTGTAACGTTACCACGGTCTGCTGAACAAATAGAACAGATATGATGACCTTGAGGTTGTCATTGACGTATCGACAATCACTACTGCTCTCCAAGCAGAGGTTTTGGCTTCGATTTATTTTTGGCGTTTTTAGACGTTTTATCGGGCCTTTTCAGTTTGGTACTGATATCTTTTTGGTTTAGGCTTCGGCTTATATTTGGCGTGTTACTACTTTAAGTGTTTGTATCGAGCTTTTCTAATCTTTTTCACAAAGCAGAGATTTAGGATTCTGCTTATTTCTGGCGTGTTTATCGGCCCTTTTTCTTTATACTGGTACCTTTTTTTACGTAGATTCTGTCTTGGCAAATAAATTGGTACTGCTTTTTTGATTGATACTGTCTTACAGCCATCAAAAGATCTGCTTGGAGATGGGACCCGCTATAGGAGGTGTCATCGCCCTTGGACCAGGTCCATCATAACAACACACAGATTGTTTTTCGCTCTCATTGTGTCAAGTGACATAATATATGACATACTTGATGAATAGATAGCAAAGGGGCGGGTTGACGGCTACATCCCCTTGCTGAAAAACACGACTCAGTGCGCGTGCGCCCAGGTAGTCAAGGCCCGTACGTTGCATGCTGGGTGTTGAAGGCTATGTCCTGACGTTGTCCGGTAACTAGGTCACGCTAAACCACGTGTGCGTACTCATGATGCCGCTATATAGCCTTATATAAGGAGCTAAAAAAAGACAATGCCCCACTCACTACATGTTTTGCATGGCCATGCCATCTGTTTCAATTTCTT
>NW_017802935.1:3911115-3911641 GCF_001625305.1 Branchiostoma belcheri
GACCAAAGTAAAGTAAGTAAGTTATGTCATCATAAATCTATATTGCTGGGGAAGAACGGCTGATTCCTCCTATACGTGTATTTGGTATATTGCCCCACACCTCCTCCACCCAGCCTGTAAATTTCACTACGTGCATGTCTTTATAAAATAGGGAAATATGTTTTTCTGATAATTGTAATGTAGATTGCTAGCTCCACCACATGAAATAATAAAGGGTTAATGCACTGCCCCGAGTTGTATATGGTGTCATAACTGCATGAGCAGCTGCCATAACCACCGAATAAACCACCGTGTGAGCGAAGCGAACGAGGTGGTTTATGAGGTGGTTATGGCAGCTGCCCATGCAGTTATGACACCATATACAACGAGGAAAAGGCAGTGCATTAAAATTATTATCATATAGCCTATCCAAACTGTCAATCAACACAATTCCTGTTTGAAATACAACAGCTTTAATATATATACATACATAAAAATACATTCGAATATATTATACGCTTTAAAACAAATATGGATAATTTCATTT
>NW_017802935.1:3911661-3913794 GCF_001625305.1 Branchiostoma belcheri
AGGAAGCTAAATCTCTATACATACTGGAGTGGAGTATCGTAACATTTTCTAACAGTACAGTTCGCACCCAAACAACTCAGAACCCTTGCTGTCAGAAACTCGATCCGAAAAACAAGTTCAACACGTGCACCACGCATCCTCCCATGGCAGGGTCAGCGGCTCCGAGTTCCTTCTCCGGAGCCGCTGACCCTGCCATGGGAGGATGGCACCACGTCACGATCTTTCACCATGCATCTGCTTGGAGAAAGGCGTTTGACCAACATATCTTTGAGATATGTATATAGAATCTATAGATTCATCAGGACTTTAAATGATCTAAAATGTAACTTTTTTATATATTTTTTCTTACCCTGACCTTTTCCCTCATGACCTAAATAAAAAGCGGCCTGCAGGTTGATATGAGCTTTACATGAATAAACAAAAGTTCAAACAAATATAAAACGTTTTCTCCGACATTTGATCTCAATTCGCGCGGGGAAAAAAATAAAAGATTCTTAATAATATTTCCTGCTTGTTGTTACTTTTTGTCGGTATTCCCTTTGCTAAAACTGTTTGTAGTAGCCAGTTAGGGACATCCTGCTCCGGCCTTGACGTCACAACGTTCTTTTATGCTACACCCAATGGGCATACAGAGGAAGTCTTCAAAAGCGGTTGACCCCCTTTTCATAATTGGTTTACCCACCTGTGTTCCGAGTGCCCATATATATGAAACACGAGTTTCCAGCAGGAAATTATGACAGCGTTACAGTTTGCAAATGACAACATTTTTTTTAGACAGACAATGACGTCAATACATCGTATTGAATACAATAAGAACGCGGCGGAATCATTTGAAACTCTTGTTGTTCAAAGAGTTGGACCGGATGGTCGACCCAAATCACCTTCTCAACGCTGAGATGGAGAAATCATTGAAATACTAGTACCTAATCTCCAAGCAGATCTTTTGGTGGCTGCAAAGACAGTATCAAATTGGCCAGGCAGTCTACTAGTACAAAAATAAGCCCGATAAAAAAAGCCTAATACGCGCCAAAAATCAGCCAAAACCCAAACCTCTGCTTGGAGAGTACAGTATGTAAGACCTTGGAGAATATCGAGCGCTCGCCGAAAGAGACCGGAAGTTTTTATTGCAACTTTAGGTATCCGCAGTTTGAATGCAAATAAATGCACACAAGTTCAAGAGGTGTAATACATATGTTAGGAAGAGATTTTGACCTGATATAAAATCGCGACTCTGATCAAAGCCTCTATCGGTCATCTTCAAGCTGAAGTTTTAATGTAAATGTATAACCTAGTAGTATAAAAGGATGATGAAAAATCCTAGTCATGAACATGTTTGACCAGAAAACATACACAAGATCGTATTACACGTGATTCTCACAATGTAAGCGCAAACTGACATATCTGCATAGCCTGTCACGGAGTGACGGTTTCAAAACTAAAGCAACATCTCCATTATTAACTGTAACGTTACCACGGTCTGCTGAACAAATAGAACAGATATGATGACCTTGAGGTTGTCATTGACGTATGATCGACAATCACTACTGCTCTCCAAGCAGAGGTTTTGGCTTCGATTTATTTTTGGCGTGTTTTTAGACGTTTTATCGGGCTTTTTGGCGACGCCTTTGGGGCGGAGGCATTTGTGTAAGTACTACGATCGCTTTGAAAGAATTTCAAAAATTGCACGAATGCGTTCCCCAGGGAATTGGTTTGGAGGAAACCTTCGGCCATGTGGTTTTTGGATCAAGCAGGTAACTTACACTACACGGGGTACCCACGTGCCACCCATCCAGATGCCTGGCATGATTAATTACTGGTCATCAGTCTTCTCCCCACACCATGGACAGAGAGCACAGCTGTCTTTGGCCAAAGACCATATTCAAACAGGTCACAGAGAGAAAAGAAATTATCCGTCCTTTTGGAACCCACAAAAGGTTAAAAAAAAGTCAAAGGAGTAACAACTTACAGACCAGACATAAAATCCAGTCTCTGGTGGAGGATAGAGTAAGTGGAGGATGGTTTTCAGTTTGGTTCTAGCGGGAACTCGACCAAAGTAAAGTAAGTAAGTTATGTCATCATAAAATCTATATTGCTGGGGAAGAACGGCTGATTCCTCCTATACGTGTATTTGGT
>NW_017802935.1:3913814-3922277 GCF_001625305.1 Branchiostoma belcheri
TGTAGATTGCTAGCTCCACCACATGAAATAATAAAGGGTTAATGCACTGCCCCGAGTTGTATATGGTGTCATAACTGCATGAGCAGCTGCCATAACCACCGAATAAACCACCGTGTGAGCGAAGCGAACGAGGTGGTTTATGAGGTGGTTATGGCAGCTGCCCATGCAGTTATGACACCATATACAACGAGGAAAAGGCAGTGCATTAAAATTATTATCATATAGCCTATCCAAACTGTCAATCAACACAATTCCTGTTTGAAATACAACAGCTTTAATATATATACATACATAAAAATACATTCGAATATATTATACGCTTTAAAACAAATATGGATAATTTCATTTAATGCAAATTGTAGTTTAAATGAAGCTAAACAAAAAAGTTTATTGGACAGAAAAATGCTACAAATGTTTACAGAAAGAGTCGCATGCCCCTATACCCTATAACATAATGGTATCAGCCATAACACGACATGTGCTGTTATTCCGCCATAACACCACATGTGCTGTTATCGGGAAATAACAGCACGGGTATCCGGGCCTCTGATTGGTCCACGCCGTCCGGCTATATGATAATATATATTATTCAGTCGTCGCCTTGGCAATGATTTTTATTGCCTCAGCCTTGTTCAGTTTGGTACTGATATCTTTTTGGTTTAGGCTTCGGCTTATATTTGGCGTGTTACTACTTTAAGTGTTTGTATCGAGCTTTTCTAATCTTTTTCACAAAGCAGAGATTTAGGATTCTGCTTATTTCTGGCGTGTTTAACGGCCCTTTTTCTTTATACTGGTACCCTTTTTTACGGTTGGCAATTAGATTCTGTCTTGGCAAATAAATTGATACTGCTTTTTTGATTGATACTGTCTTACAGCCATCAAAAGATCTGCTTGGAGACTAGACAACCCGCTATATCTATAGGTGTTATCGCCCTTGGAACAGGTCCATCATAACAACACACAGATTGTTTTTCGCTCTCATTGTGTCAAGTGACATAATATATGACATACTTGATGAATAGATAACAAAGGGCGGGTTGACGGCTACATCCCCTTGCTGAAAAACACGACTCAGTGCGCGTGCGCCCAGGTAGCCAAGGCCCGTACGTTGCATGCTGGGTGTTGAAGGCTATGTCCTGACGTTGTCCGGTAACTAGGTCACGCTAAACCACGTGTGCGTACTCATGATGCCGCTATATAGCCTTATATAAGGAACTAAAAAAAGACAATGCCCCACTCACTACATGTTTTGCATGGCCATGCCATCTGTTTCAATTTCTTACCTCCTTTCCCTCTAGATTGAATAGATTTCTGTACAAGATACTAGTATTTAATTGTCGACTTTCTACAAATTTTTGCCTGTAGTATCTAGTAGACAAAGGGACAGAATATCTCACAATCGTAATACATGTAGATAACCTAAAATAGATGACAAGGGCAGCAATTATTATCACGTCAAATTATCACTATGATTATACACAATAATGGAGGCATACACACGGCAAAGACAAAATAAAATACACATATCTCAGCTATGAAAAGAATACTTCAACGCAAAAGTATAAGAGAAAAGAATCCATTCAATAAATGTTGTTTCTTTGTGTAAGCATGTTTTCTTTATTTATCATTGTACATTGACCCAGATCTAGGACAGCAGTACGAGTTGACTGAGGTCCCTCCAAATCTCGCAGATCGAAGCAAGGTCAGATACTAAGTAGCGTGCTTACTGTGCTGCATGCTTAGTTAGGTATGTAGAGACCGTGTTTAACTAGTAGATCTCAGGTTGTCTCTAACTAGCTACAGGAGTGACGGTAACCTGACCACAGCTGTCCTGTCACGTCGGATCATGGTCACTGGAACAGGGACAACAATTCGGACTAACAAAACAAAGTGACCTCCAACAAGATCTCACCCCAGGTGACCTGTATGTGCTATGTAGGTCACAGGTGGGGGTGGTGGGGCAGAAAACTTAACAGTGACGGACCAAGCAGTTTAGAAACTTTCTGTACTCCGGACGGTCCGGTGTATAATTTTGTTGCATATAATGTATTAACAACTCAAGAGCATCAGATATGATACTACATGTACTAGTATAAATCTGAACTGGAATGAATATGAGTTTTTCAAGGCTAAATGAAGGCACGATAATAACACAACGATGGCATTTTGAAGGCCTTTAGCTTTTGACATACAACACAAATTTTTAGAACTGTAAAGTCTACAAAATGTCGCTTTTTTTAAAAACTTTGCTCGATTTCTCGATTGAGAGCATTGAATGAACAGCAGAAATTCGCAAATGGCCGAATTAAGGTACAGGAAGAAGACCCAGTATGTTCGAGGACATCAGAATCATATAGTTGACTGACTAGATCCCTCCAGATCTTACAGATTGAAGCGAGGTCGCTCACTAAGCATGGTATTAATGATGTGGTATGGTAAGTAAATAGATTATAGAGTGGTTAGAGCTATAATGGGTCATTTCGGCTCACGGACACTGGGACAGGGACAATAAAGATGACCTTCACCAGGCCTCATCCAGCTTGACCTGTAGGTCACTGGTGGGAGGGGGGGGGCAGAAGTGAACAGAAAACTTCGAAACTGAAGTGACGAAGGAAGTCACAGACATTTTGTATTCTGTTGTGATAATTTCGTTATAGAGATAAGGTTATTGCAAATTCCTAGCTGCTCGAAGGCTAATTGCAAATAACAAACATTAAAGAACATCGAATACAGAGTACAAAATAACTTCAAAATCTACACGATAAAATGTAATTCTTTAGAACTATAGCTATGGCTAAAACTATGTCTGAAGGGTTTGGCTTCTCTTTTGTAAACCATGAAAGACGCAATGTCACACCTTATTATGCTTTGACTGTGTTGGAATGATTTGTTGTTTTAGATTGTTGAATTTCCGTTTTTGATACTACTGAACCAAGGACAAACACACTAATTACGAACATTTGCACATTTTGTTTCTAGAAGAATAAAAGAGTACAAATTGGTTAAAATCTAAATAAATATATAATTGTTCGTATGGTTACTTGGTTGGCCTGTGAGAACATGCATGGGAGTTGAGATGTTGGGGTGGAAGGACGTAACGTGATTCACAGAAACCCGGCGATCAGGACATCGTGCCATCGTCACTCCCAACATCTGCTTGGAGGCTAATGACAAAGTTCTTTAAAAGTTGAAATAAAACGATTCCAAGGCTTCCCCTGTGACCGACTTACACCGAATCTGCGCTGCCAACTCAGACATACTCTCTATTTGGCCAATTTCCACAATTTCGCCACTAAAGGAGGTCTGGTGAACACAGCCATTGTATATAACCGACATATATCACCTGTCCGTATGCACGGTCACTTAGTCTGGACCAAACTCCAATAGGAGTAAGGTTACTCCTTTGACCGGCTAACTCTATTCTCCAAGCAGATCTTTCGGTGGGAGTAAGACATTATATGTATATATTAGTTATCTGTCTATTTGGCCAATATCTACTCTTTCCCGTCGCCTCAGAATCAGAAGGGTGGGGAAATGCATACAGACTGGCCAATTTGATACCCACACCAAAATATCTGCCTGGAGATTAGGCTAACTCCTCTAGCATATCATTCAGTCGATTTGGCCAATTTCTATCATTTTCATCAGCCTATTGGAGGCGGGTAGGGACGGACGGTCGGGAATAATCTTTTGCGCACGGGCAATACGATTACAGGATTCTGGGAACTAGGCAATTGGATTCGTGGAAAAGCCACGGTACAAGGTCGTAGCAAGACAGGCATAGCCTCTACCAAGAGTAGATGTTGGCCGAATTGACAGATAACATGCCAGGGGTAATCTCCAAGCAGATCCTAGGGTGGCAAAAAGACAGTATCAAATTAGCCAGGCAGTATCCACTGGCCAGAGGTGGGGATAGCGACAGACAAAAATAAATAAATAAATAAAATAATAGTAATACAATTAGGGATTATATACTGTATAATTTAAACAAAAGTTTAAGCATATATGTATAATCAAGGAGCTTTAAAAAGCTCTTTGATATACTGAATTATGTGCACACGCATCCTTCTGCCTATCTCTCTCGCTATACATATATAGATAAAGAGAAATGACAGATGTTTTTTCTCAACAACAATCGTCCGACAATATAAAAACCACACCGTCCACCCCCACCCTTTGAATAGACTAGTCGTTTAGGGTCAAGGCTAAGACTGTCTCCCGAAAAAGCGCTGTTGACTCCAGTTGTTGGCAACTGTTCCTAGATGATGTGAATAGAATAGAGACTGCAGTGGCGTGAAAGGGGCTGTTTGCGTCATCCTCAGCGATCAAAACAACTATTGTGCCATACAATACTGGTACTCATACTTCCGGATGGCTTCTGAGATACCAAATACTAGATCGCCCCGCGCGCTTAGCCTCCACCAGGCACCGCGGATCGCTGGAAAATAGTAGAAATTGGCTGAAATAAAGGGGTTGTATACCAAAGAAGATCCCGGGCCATAGAAGATCGTGGTTCGCAAATTGTATCTTCTATGGCCCGGGACCTTCTCTGGTATACTATCACTTTATTTCGGCCAATTTCTACTATTTTTCCATCGTTCCGCGGTGCCTGGTAGAGGCTACACAGTGCTATAGATACCAGTTCCATGACTACACGATCGAAAACAAGTCGGGAAATCCTGTCTAAGACCCACTCAGGAAGCGAGCGGCAGCATATTTTCGCTCTGCCAAAACCGCAGCATATTTTTCGCATGGTAGAATGTCGCAGAAAGTTTGTTTGGGAAGGCTCGAGAAAAGCACGTGAGGCCGAGGGGGAAAAACAACTACGCAGTTGTATTTATTTAACACGCGCCAGCCGGCTGGCTAGTGATACGGTAATACTATACACGTCATGGACTCATGGTATACAGCAGTGTCGTCTGAAAAAGAAGACAACTTTACCAGCTGAGCCCACGAGGTTTTTAATATTTTGAATCAGCCCGCCCGCCTTTTCCCCCAGGCTTACATAAGAACGCTGACCCAGATTATGGGACACACGGTTCGCAAGCAAGCCCGGCAGAGACACGTGCTCAGATTTGCTTTTTCCAGAAGCGGGCATCCCCTACCAAATTGCGCAATGTTTCAAACATGGACTCTGTACACAGGGCCCACTTGGACGGGGTCCAAAAGATCGGATTGCAGTGACCTCCATCCCTAAGCCGGCCTCAGGACAGCACACTTGCCCTTGCTGCTGCGGGTCCTCGAAAGTAGGTCATGAGGCGAACATGAGCAGCGGAGGGCTGGTGCGCATGTGCACAAACCTGCAGCTGGGTCATTCCATTGTCACAGTCCTGGGAGGGGGAGACGTATGAACATTGACGAAAAGCGCGAAGTTAGAAATAAGTTTGTATACGATGTAAGATATGTATCTGCTACAAACTAATGATACGCACACAGTGGATTTGTATATCTACGATATCTATGCATATTTGTGCAATTCGTCGCATTGAACACCCCTAAAATAGAGTGAAACAGATCCAGGCACAATATAATTATTTAACCCATTTCCTTCAGGTCCACCAATGGCGTCTTTTGTCCTAGAAAGTGGGTTATGACCCATATTTGCAGACGTTGGCAGCGGGTCGTCTGAGGTAAAGGTTTCAAAGTCTCTGCGATGAATCGGGGCGCATCGCTGCAACAATTCCGTGCTGATATCACAGCCGCAACCAAGTCTGTTCAAATCCGGATAAAACTGCTCCTTACTTTATATATATTTATAGAAGAGGCGTGTATCATATATAACGATGTGCGCTCGTACGTTGATATTTGCCCTCCATTTACATAAGCGCTAAACAACACCATCTGTAACTTGCGGTTTGCCTAAAATCGACAATAAATTTTCATTGAGGATGAATAAATAAATAGGTGGTAGTTAATGTATAACTGAAGGACAGGGATTGTTGAATGGGGTGGTCCTTTGTTCCCTGTACCGGACGGTTCCATTGGCCCGGGCCCCGTTGTCCTTACAGAAAGAGGTCAACGGAGAGGAGGATATTAGCATGTGTTCGCGTGACCTACAAAGCAGAGTGTTTCTCTCTGCCATTGGTCATGATGTTACGTCATTAAATGTCCCATTCTTCCATAAGGTAGTTTTTAGAGAACAGCCTTTGGTGAGAAAGCCTCAGATTTCGCGACAATCTGCAATTTAGTCGCCACAATCGCGTCCTAAATGACGGAAATTGTCCCCTTTGTTGCGTTCATTACTTTAGAATCGGTAATCAAGGATACGCCCTTGCCTTGCCGACCAATAGCGACGCCGCATACGCCCAACGTGCAACAAATAAAGTATACCTCATGCATATTCAAATATGGTGATTAGTACATTCGACATGCCCACTTTTTTGGGTCGAGGACCAGCTGGGTGACCCATTATTCTTACGCTCAGTAATGCCCTTAGCCCAGTTCCAGGAACAGGGTCGCCTCTCAGTTATATTTTAAATGATCGCGCTCCTCCCGCTCAGTTCATGTCTGCTCCCGTACGCCACGCACCTACCACTACACTGTCCTCGGTAGAACATCGTCTTGCCTCCCCAGTGTCGAGCGGCGCTTCCCCGGTTTGTTGTGAGAAAGCATCTGGTACATATACCGGACAGCGGGACTGGCATTCTTCTAGCAATACCGTCTGGGGACCGGTTGGGCTGAATCATTTGTCGGCTATGCCAACAAATACAGGCGGATTTTTAGGCATGGGTAAGTACCTGTACTATATTCTATCACAGAGTGAATGTTATATTGTTGCGGGGTTAGGGTGTATGATAGTGGGCATGTTGCCAGCCGTATTCTATCGGGACAAGGGTTTTGGGACGATGTTTAGAGCCTAGATCCGGACTTCCCGGACTTTCCCTCAGTGGGTCACACAGGCCACGTTTTCCCATGCGTGGTCTTTGTTCCGGCAACGGAAAATACTGACCGTCTCGCTGAAATTAGTCACCTTTCAATGAGTAGATTGATTGTCAAATATGTAACTAAACCAGCAAATGTTGACGAATTTTACTAGACGAAATACTAATTTTCTTACGAACGACAGAAAGTAAATTCTTGGGTCTGGTATCACTATGATTGTCATAGCTGTCAGTGTATGTGTGTGTGTAGGTCATATGTTTTTATATAATGGCTCGTGGTTTTACACGGAAGAAAGAAAGTCGTTCCCAGGAAAGCTAGCCAAGTGCACGCTCGGACCAGTACAAACAACACGCATGTGGCATGTGTGCGCGAAATTTCCGCTGAATTTACCGATAGGGCCGACTGACCTACATACATGGACACCCCTGTGAGAAACACTTGGAATCTTTTGTGGACGCAAAGCGATTACCGGGTCAAACCGATAGATCATGCTGTGTACATGTGTGAATAGCACAGCCAGTTTACACTTTTAGCTCTTTACTTCGCTGAAGTTCGCACTAAAAGATTTATCGGGTGCGAAAACATGGTTTTATAGGGTCAAACCTCCTTGGTTTTATTTGCATGACTGTCATTTGCCCAGGCGACTGGGTGCGGCTATATGATTCACCATTCCCTTCCTGGTATCTCGATACAAACAAACAGTAAGACTGACCAAAACACACAGGAGAAAGGTTTTCCATAATCCGGACACATGTTTTTAGTCGGTATCTTCTAAAGATATGACTCCACCTTAGTCCCTAAACATGTTGTTGACATGACCGTTGTTTGTTGTAGCCGTACTGTAACTGTACATCAGGCTTGTTTACCACCAGAACCAAGAGCCAGTCCCAAATCTGTTGTTTACTAGGTCCCTCCTATGAAAAACAAAGACTTGCGTAAAGGAAGAAGCACGCAAACACAGTGGGCCCCCGAGAACTAGGTCACAAGTAATCTGGCAATTTTTAGACGCATGGCAACCGTGGTTGGCAGATGGCCGCCCTGGCATGGAGTTTGTATCACCCAGGGTGCAAAAACTGCGCGTTCCGATGCGTGTTTCTCAGTGTATGAGTTTTATCCTCTGTGAGTACGTTTGAGGGCGAATGTGTCTCCAAATCCAGGCCAGTGTCATGGCTCGGCAGGCCCCCGCAACATGCAGAAAATTCGATAAGAGTGCAAGGTCATACGACCTACCACCGGGACAGTACTTAGGCCCGGGACAGATAAATTCTATGGTGGTGTTGAGGCCTTTGTGGCTAGTTTTTATTGAGTTCTATCTTAAGATAGAACCTTGTCGATTTACCCTTTCCAATTTTAGTACATGTAACGCATATATTATAATCATATACATGATCTGTTATTGTTCAACCGCTGCTGTAAGTGGCAGGACATTCAGAAGCGGAACAACAAAAATTGCAATTTTTTGGTACGTAGCCAAGTTAGCTGTGTAGTCAAACACGTTGTTGAACTTGTTGGCAAGCATGTTTGTTGTTCAACATTCAAACAGTCTTGTTGATTGGGCCCCGCCAACTAGTGCTCACTGCT
>NW_017802935.1:3922297-3934934 GCF_001625305.1 Branchiostoma belcheri
GGGCCCCGCCAACTAGTGCTCACTGCTCCCAGATATTGTTTGTGTCACACAACACTGTTTTCAAAAATAGAGATCGCCTACGCATCACTTGAATGTCACGGATGTAGTGTTGTACGTTCAAGCTGAACATTTGCCCTTTTATACATTTATCACTTGTTAAATACATCTCTAATCTCTTGTAGTGAGGACAGGTGATTTCTTTTACGATGTAAGTTAACCATGGCCTCTACACATACCAAACAAATCCACCATGCTATGCTTGGTACGGAAATCCTGGTCTAAAAACGCCGCTAAATATACCATATCTCAATACTTCGGTTCAAAAAACGTTGTCGTGGTGAATTTAACACATCCCAAACGCGTTGCAATCCATCCTAGCGGTCGAAAACGCGATCTAGACGCGTTTATTCTCTGCGACCTTGACGCTTAGCATGTGGCCAGACTGAGAATATGGCAGCAATGGCGGAGGTTAGAGAGAACACACACACCGTGACACCCGTGAACAACCCATCGGGCGATATGTCTGTACTAAACTAAGACATGGATTGTGTGAAGTATAAACACTGAGATTTTATTGTAAATGTTATGGGGAGGAGACACAGTGGATATATTTTAATACCTGCGCCTGGTTAAGACCAGGGAATGTTTATTTAGGGCTGCATGTACAGTTTTAGAGGAAATCTGAGAAACCCCGTTTTGTGCCCTCCGCCACGGATATAGGCGATGGCCGCGTGCCCCCGATCAAGGCCATCCATCTGACCAATCACGGAGCAGGAATGGGCGATGCGATATCTTGACGCAAAATTAGGTCTGTGGCTACCAAGGACAGTATCACTCAACCAAAGCGCCTTTACCCTGGCTAAGGCCAAGGATAGATGGCTCAACATTGAGCCCTCCGCCCCGACCTTGTCCCTGAATGTGGTTCGGAGGAAGCGCACGTCTCAAGCACGTAGCGAGCTGGGGAAAGCGAGGCTGACCTTGTTCGGGACAAGGCTCCAGGGCTGCTGCTCTTGTCCCGATATGTAGGTCAGAGACATCGGAGCGCCCTTCTGCGTAATTATCGGTGCAAGATAAAATGGATTAGGGACGGGAGTGGGCCTCAAACTGGGCTATGCCGCAACGGCAAGGCCATGGTCATTACCTGAACCACACAGCCAACGCCTTTTGATTATCTTTTAATTTTCTCGCAAAAACCTTGTCCATTTAGCACAACACAGAATATGCCATTACGTTTCCAAAGTAGCAAACAAAATAAACAGAAATTATCTCCATCATTACTAATGATATAATACAATAAACTGATAACCTGTTTTCCCGTCTGAAAAGCGCCGAGCTGGTTTTCCCTTTTCAGTGTAGAGATGTTTCACTGAAGTTGCAGGCCTGGCTTCCTACAATTCAGGACTGTATTTTGCCACTGGCCATTTACATTTATGGGGGACAAAAACAAGACTTGTAAACACCAATCCTGTGCTTTCCCTTGGTACAGTTGGCCTTGGATTTTCGTGTAATTTTTATTAATCTTTTTCGGGGAATCGCCCAGAGGTAAACCGGCTGTACCAGACAATATGAAAGAGGCCGCTGAAAGGGGCCCTCATGTCGCCCGACAATCTCCCCCGATTTGTTTGATCATTATCACATGACACACTTAAATAATAACCGACATCACTTTGCCGTGCAGTCCACACAAGCAGATGTTTCTCACAACCACGCTGTCTTTGATACCCGTCAGAAATTTATGGCTGTGACGTACAATTTCCGGTATTGTTAGACCGAGGAAATATAAAATGATACTTCCAGTTTCAGTGGCTTCGTTTTTTCAGTGCGGGTTAGTGGGGCAGGGTGTTTGGCTTGTTGGTTCAGGTGTTTGGTTTCATGCAGCACGAAGTTGCTGACCTAAATCAGTCAACAAAAATAGGCCTCAGTATTTATGACATGACCTCACCAACTCAATCCCACCCTAAATATAGGTCAACTAATTCTCACAGGACAACACTTTCCATATTGTGTGTTTTAATGTATATAATTTTTTCTTCGTCGGAGATGTCTGAAAAACCAAATAGCGTAAAACAGAGCCAGCAAGGACGGTCTAACTCCAACCACACTAGCACTGTTAGTGTTTGGGAGCGAAAATCTCCAAACAGATTCTTCAAGACACTACTGACGTTCGCTAGCCCGTAGCCAGTACGGGTGCCAACCAAAGTGCCAACTGGTGACCAGCTGGCCAACTACAGTGTCTTGCCCCCGAAGAAATCTGCTGGGAGATTAGGGAGAAATGCCCTGGTCCGAAATGTTGAGGGGAGGTATTAGGGATGGTTGATTGACGTGTGACGTGTTAGAAAACAAAATGCCCCCCTCCCACCACCCCTAAACCTAACCCCCTCAAACTATTCGTCATTTTCAATTCAACATCAAGAAAAATTAATCAAAACTGACGGATCGCTTATACGAAATATGCAACCATTAAAAAAAGAAAGTTTGACGGCATTTCCGTAGGCCTGGCCTTGCACGCGCGGAGTAGAAGGTGAACGAGGTCTCTGACGCGCTTGCCATATAAGGAGCGAGGGGCGGGGCTACCCTTCACAGGGACACCGTCCTAACGTCAACGTACCTACTGCCGTACTCTCGTACGTTACGAAAGGCACACGGTATTGCACAAGTCGCCGCTAGTCATTTGGCAACGTGTGTCCAGGATACACGGAGGCGCACAGACACAGCAGTAAACTCACCAACTTACCAACATGGACGGACTTCTCTACGGCGATAGAGGTTAGCTAGTGTGGAACTTTCCGTGTTCTTTGTGCCCCCCTCTTGCTTTTTGACCCGGAAAAAAGGGGGGAAGAGGAACAAGGAAAAACAACTTGGGTTGGCTCACTGTGGTTTGACTGGTCCGGCGTGTTTTGATGTAGGTAGGGTCGAGGCTGTTCGTTTACAATTCCGGCTACCACGGGCGGATTTGTACCAAAAATAGTACCGTTTCAATCGATTCTCAGCTGTTATGTTTGAGTAACCGTAACGGGACGGTAGACTAACCATTCAAAACTGTTTTCTCTCTCTCTTTCACCACAGAGATCAACGGAATGATGATTTTGTGCAAGGTTTGCGGCGACAAGGCGTCAGGCTTCCATTATGGAGTACACGCCTGCGAGGGTTGTAAGGTAAGACAAAAACCCGCCTCAACATTTCCTTTGTAGCCTTCAGATTTAGATAAAGAGTTTAATAGGTAACAGTTGCGCGGACTGTTTTTCCTGATCGATGTTGTGTGACAGTGTTATCGACTGTACCGTAGACTGAGAAATAGTGCGCGGAAGGACAGTTCATTTGCGTCAGCGTCGCTTCCCCTGAGGATTTTGGCCGGGATCGGACATCTGTTACGTGATTGAATGATCCAAATACAATGTAATTGTGGTGACCTACTTACCCTTCGGGCTGACCTGTCGTACGGCGGGCTAGCGCGTGACAGCCGTGGAAAATCTGCAAACAAACGTCCGAACAAAACAGAAAATAACCTGTTGTTTATGAATATATCCAAAAATGCATCGAAAAATATATTTAAAGATATTTGAGTATGTTTTGAGTCTTGTTTGTCGTAGAAAAATCTGCAATCAAACGTCCGAACAAAACAGAAAATAACCTGTTGTTTAGGAATATATCCAAAAATGCATCGAAAAATATATTTAAAGATATTTGAGTATGTTTTGAGTCTTGTTTGCCGTAGAAAAATGGGCAAACAAACGTCCGGACAAAACAGAAATAACCTGTTGTTTATATCATCCAGTGAAAAAACGCATCGAAAAATATATTAGATGACATTTGAGTATGTTTTTTTTTTCTGAGATTTTGCACGAGTCTAGTCTTATTTCTAGAACTGGGTAGATTACTAAGTACTAGTACTAATTTCTTTATCACACACAAATTCTCGCACGAAATGTATGATAATCTTAACGTCTTTTTCAGGGCTTTTTCCGGAGGAGCATTCAACAGAAGATCCAATACAAACAGTGCACGAAGAACGAGAAGTGCTCCATCATGAGAGTGAACCGGAACCGCTGTCAGCACTGCCGCCTCAAGAAATGCCTGGCCGTGGGGATGTCTCGCGACGGTAAGAAACCTCTTCACTCCACTCTCAGATCGACAGAAAAATCAGATGGAATTATAGGAGACAATTACCGGTGTAAAATTGAGTCTTTGGGTCGCATGCGCGTGTGTGGGCATGATTTTCCTTTCCTCGTTAGGTAAATGTAATCCCCATGTCCGGAAACTAGGACATACGAAAAGGTCGCCAAGGACGGGCCTGACAGGCATCTCTGCTATCTTGTACAATGTAAATTATTTTCCTGTGTAAATAGTATAATTTTAGCCTTCTGTCTTCCACTTAAACCTGATATCCAATAGAGAATTGGTAGCTACTTTAGTGTATTAAAGGTAAAAGAGCACTCGACAGTATTTTTTTAAATCAGATTACTGTAATTCCTGATTTGTTCACTGTACTGATAAGTTCACTGTTTTCACTGTTGCTTCTGTACAGTGAACTTATCATTACAGTTAACAAATAATTCCTGGCCTTTCTTTTTCCTACACCTGTCACCACCGTGAACACATAGTTCCGTGAACATGTCCATTTTTCTCAGACCGTGAAATTTTGCTACCGTGAACATAAAGTGAATTACAGTACCAGGAATTGTTTGACATGACAAACAAAGATAGCCCCTTATCGCTCGCAGTAAAAATGAAACAGTAAAATCAGGGGAACACTTCCGTGACACATTGGGGACGATGGCCTCTCGGACACTCCCAACCTTCCCCAGATCATGGTTGGGAGTAGGTTGGGAGCAGGTTGGGAGCAGGTTGGGAGAAAGGTCAGCTGTTATCAGCCATTAAATTGGTCTGCACTGTTGCCTACTGGTCAGCACCAGACAAACATCTAAAAATATTTAAAACAGTTGGGAATGGATAGCCTCTACCAGGCACCGCGATCACTGAAAATATAGTAGAAATTGGCCAAAGTAATGGGATAGTATTCCAGAGAAGATCCCAAGCCATAGAAGATCCAATTTGCGACCCACAGGATCTTCTCTGGTATACTATACCTTTATTTCGGCCAATTTCTACTATTTTTTCAGCGATCTGGGGTGCCTGGTAGAGGCTAAGTCCTCCCCTACTCGACCTAATTCCTCAGATGTAGGAATTGTTTGCTCAGTGGGATAAGGACATGCCCCAGTGATGGCTGGAGTCAACAGCCACTGACCTAGAATGGGAGGTTGTAACCTTTTACCCACTCTGCCCACAAAACAAGCAGGGGTGAGAGGGATGGGTTGCCTAGCAACCTCGGAACCTGTTGCTAGGCAACTGACAGATAACCTAGTTTCGCACCTGGTACACCAGGGGTAGCCTCTACCAGGCTTCGGGAGGTGGCTGGAAAGAGTAGAAATTGGCCAAATAGAGAGATAGCATGCCAGGGGAGTTTGTCTGCGGGAAGAAAACATTTTGCCGCACCCAAACAATGAGGGGATTACTTTTATACCGCTTGATCGTAGTGACCCCCGACAGGCTTCGGGTGCTTGTGTAACTGTATGAGTGAGCTGTAATAAAGTGTCATCATCTGACGTTCCTGTTGTTCATGTTTGTTGCAGCGGTGAGATTCGGGCGGGTGCCGAAGCGAGAGAAAGCCCGGCTCCTGGCCGAGCTGCAGAACCTGAAGAACCAGACGGAGAGCGAGCTGAAAGTCACGTCCTCGGAGGAAGCGGAGGTGGACGAGGTTGCCATGGTGATCGCCAAGGCCCACCACCAGACCTGCAGCTACACCAGGGAGAAGCTGGCGGCCATGAAGACCATCCAACCAATCGTGGCACAGAATCTTCCCAACCTGCACATGAGCATGGTAGGTAATCTCCAAACAGTTCCCTCTCAGTGGCAAAAAGACAGTATCGTATTGGCCAGGCAGTATCCATTAGTCAGAGAAGGGGGTAGCGACAAAAAAAAGAGAGAAAAAACGGCCATATATAAAAAGCTAACGATCATTCCCCCACAACCTCTGCTTGGAGAGTACATGGTAGGCACTGTTTCCATATATGGGTGCCCCAGATTCCAACTAAAGGTGGCCTAATTGCCAAATATGGCTGACCTAGCAGCCATATAAAGACATCCCTGTAGTGGCCACCTCAACTGCTTGGAAAATTGATTGCCTGCTTGACTGTAATAAAACGGTCAAGAATCGCAGCTGCCCTTAACATGTTGATAATATGTCCGTTCCATCAAAAGAGTCAATATTTGTAATCTCCAAGCAGCTGTACAGCTTTGTCTTGTTTTGGTACTTCTTGGCAGTGTTTTATGAATTTGTCTTCCAAATCTAAAGTATTACGTAGTAGCAGTGGTAGTATCCAGTCTATGATACCTGTAAAACTGCTGTGCGGGTCCCTTATGATGAACAGTAATCAGTGCATTATTTCTGCAAATGCTGAAAAAAATAAGCCTAAGTTTTATACCTGTTTACAGTAGGACATTACTTCGTCCAAAACCTCCAGCCACTCAGAACGATTGTTGACCTCTGTATCTGTATCTGTATAGCCGGTATAACCGCATTTCGGTATAACACACCAGCTTAGCAGGCACGCTGTGCGGTGACAGCTGGCTATATTACATTGATCAATTGAATCTAAATTCTAACTCTAGACATTGTTTATAGCTATCTAATGACCTCTGTTGCTGTTTTCTGTGCAGGTTTGCCCGCTGAACCCATTCCCGATCGGTGCTCTGGAGGGAGCCAACAAGATGTGGGAGGAGTTCTCAGAGAGGTTCACTCCAGCCATCAAGGAGGTGGTCGAGTTCGCCAAGCGTATTCCAGGATTCCAACAACTCAACCAGACCGACCAAATCACCCTACTGAAGGCTGGCTGCTTCGAGGTGTGTAACTCTCAATGAAGTCGTGTACTGCCAAAAAACAGTTACTCAAGCAACTGGATATGATTTTGAAAACGTCAGACGTTTCAGCTAGTATCCACTAGCTTTCGTCAGTGACTGAGAGACCAGAGGGGAAAGCAGGTTTATATACACAACCTGTTGATTGATATGCAAATAAAGTGAAGACAAATTTTTGGAAGTCGAAAAAGGAACAAAAGTCAAACAAAAGTCGTGTACTGTTTGTTTTGTTGCACCCAAGGATAATGTAGATAGATCAAGCTGCCAGGTGGCCCAAAATCTAATCATTTTGAGGTCCCATCAAGACCTACCCACATACCAAGTATCAAGATAATCCTTTTTGAGTAATTCTTCTTGAGTTATCATGTTTACACACATGTGCACGGATACACACACGCGCGCAACTGAAAACATAATTTTCGTGGCATAGCCAACAAACAATTACATTGGGTAGTTTGACTAATTGTATTCTTGCCCAGTACAGTATCTGCTATTGTTGAAATGTTCGAACGTTTCTACTGTCCTCACCTGTACTGGTATGTTTCCAGCAGGTCTTGTTAGTGCGCCTGTGTCCTATATTTGACTGTAAGAGACACACACATGAAAACATAACTTTCGTGGCATAGGTAAAAGACATTGGATAGACTGTATTCTTGCCCAGTAGAGTATCTGCTACTCCTTCTCATCCATACCTGTATGTTTCCGGCAGGTCTTGTTAGTGCGGCTGTGTCCGATGTTCGACTGTAAGAGCGACATGATGACGTTTGTGAACGGCGTGCGGATCCAGCGCAGCCAGCTCCTGCAGATGGGCTGCGGAGAACTCATCAACTCCATGTTCGACTTCGCCGAGAAACTGAACGTCCTGAACCTCATGGAGTGCGAGATCGCTCTCTTCACAGCGGTGGTTCTCGTGGCAGCAGGTAAGGACTTTGGTTTGATTTTTTCTGCACTTCAAAAAGGTAACAAATACATTAACAAGTGAATATCAATGAATTGTACCAGTGAAAGGGAGGCCAATTGCTTGTATGCAGGCCTCACTTCATAAATTAACTTATTCAACAAATTCAACTAAATGATACGGTAGCAAATCAATAAACAAAAGAATAATTTAGTGAAGACATAAATGAAACAATGTAAGGAAAACACAGTACAGTGAAAAAACTGCCATTACATGGATGATCTACATTACTTGGATAGTCACTTTTCCATCACAACTCCTACCACCCATCAAAGAACCAAGTCTGTTCTTAACTTCTGCAACCATTTTCATAGTGATCTCAATAAAACACAACCATTTTGAGCTTCTCATGCATCAAACAACTTTCCTGAAATCAAATTTACTGAGAAGTAAGTCTTCTTACAATGTCGGTGACTCCTGATCTCATGACTGTATTCTGGTGTTTCCTCAGATCGTCAGGGTGTGAAGGATGTGGAGGCGGTGGAGAGACTTCAGGAGAGGCTGATCCGCGCTCTCCGCGCCATGGTCGCCAAGAACCACCCGGAGGAGCTCGCGCTCTTCGCCAAACTGCTCATGAAGCTGCCCGACCTCCGCACCCTCAACACGCTCCACTCCGAGAAGCTCCTCGCCTTCAAGATGGACGCCCAGAACGACGCCCAGGGGAAGCAGACGTGTCCCATGAACCTCAGCAAGGCTGCGGCCGCGTCACCGCAGGTCCCGTCGCCCACGGCGCATGCCGAGCTCTCGCCGCTGCAGATCGCCCTCGGGCACCACCGCTGCCCGCAGAGGAAGTATGAGAGGGAGTACGGCACGGCGCCGCACGCCGTGAAGGACGGGCACGAGGTCCGCGTCCCCATGGAGGTCGTGAATGGCCAGCTGACGGTGGGGAGAAGTTACGAGCAGGGGCAGGGCTACATCAACACCATGGGGGGTCCCGTCCTCCTCCGGGGGAGCCCAGCCTGCACCCTCCCCACCGTCATGCCTGCCCACCTCAACCCCTTCGCAAGGTTCCACATGCCAGACAACGTCCTCGTAGGGAACATGAGAAGCAATATCCCCCTGTACAGCTACCCCCCTAAACCCGACAGCCTCCCCCTCTCCCCCTCATCCTCCCGTGGCTCCTCCTCCCCTGACTCCCAAACCTCCACCCCCCCCACCATGTACCACCTCCCCCCTGGCATCCGTATAAAGCAGGAAAGGATGGATTCCGAGTCAGACTCCTGCGAGGGACAGAGATAGGTGAAACATCCCCCCCCCTGGGAAATATTTTTCACATACCGAGTATGATAAGAAAAGTGCTAATTTATATCATCTTGTGAATAGCTTCTTGTAATTAATGTTGATTGCTATATGTCTGTAAGATGGGATAAGACAATAATAATAATAATGGAAACATTTCGTGTAAAAGTATGACACAAAGCTAGTGAAAGCTGTCACTGACACAGGGTAAAAGCCTCACATGGAAGAACTGAAAACACATGTTGAATTCTATCATGGACTTTAGTGAAAACATGACTACTAGTCCTCACCTTTGCTGGCAGGGGTGGCAATACACACAGCATTCTTCCTTCAACCATATCTTACTTACAAGAATGTTTTGTTCCAAGACAAGTTGTTTTCTCTTAAACATCTGCCAAAACATACCTCAAGAATTGTAATATTTTAAGTCAAAGCAACTGCAGGGATGATTTTCTTCAATATGTTCTCACCAAGATTAGAAGGAACCACAGCATTCTGTTGGGTGTATCCAGATTTTTTGTGGTAGTCCTTCCCAAATGTGTATCACACAATTGTTGACTTTGTTAGGAAAACGCTGCCTCTACCCATGGAATGCAGTAATACAGTTAGAGCACCTTAACTTCACTGTATGGATGACAACTTCAGGAGATCTTGAATACTGAAATATCAGGTTTTTTTAAAGATTGAAGAGATAAAAAATGCAACAAGAATCAGGCAGGGAACACATTGTTAAAGAGCCAACCAGTAAGATACTTTTGTACTTGGAAAAAAGAAAGTTCGTTGATTATACTAGGCTTTCCATCCATAGTTATCTCCACACTGATAGAACTAACAGATTTTCCTATAGCCGGTATAACCACAATTGTTTTATCACTGATCAAAGATTTTCTTGCTCTTCATGAAAGTTATAGGAGATGTCATCCATGTAGTCAAAGTTTGCGTAGCTTTGAGTAACACCGACAGGTTCAGTCCATAATAGAGATAAACACATACCTCATGTTAACCATACCTCAGAAAGAAGTTCTGCTTCTCATAGTGACATATAAACCAGTAGCTATCCGCTACACAAGGAAACAGTAGCTAACCTCATGTCAGTATTCCATACCTCATTTGTATACACTTGGAAAATTGCCTTTCCCCACAGAATGTGGTTTTTCAAGCCATGTTAACTTTGTATCACTCCATTTGGTGAAGTTTTCCATGGAAGCCAACGGAAGGTGTACATAGTACTGTCCTCAAGGTGTTTAATATAAAACCACTCGCAATGTCTGTACAGACTAGTTTGTACCGTTCTGTGATAATTGTATCTAGTTTTGACACTTTTGTACAATTTTCTTTTGTCTTGAGATTTGGGTATATATCAATGGAAATTCCTAAAGTGTTGTGCAAAAAAGACTCCACTTATTATTATACTTAGTTTCAAATGATAATTTACAGGAATCAACCTAGAGAAAAATGTTGCTATTAATTTATGTTTGTTGGATATTTTAAGCCTGTACTCAGCAGAATATTATTATTATTATTAAGGTTTTGTTGTTGTTGTCGTTGTGAGGAGTTGTGAAGAATCCTAGACTCGATGAGTGAGAAGTTTTTGATAAGTGTGTAGTCTAGCCATGAACTGTACACATGGATACCTCATCAGGGTTTTTCTCATTATGTATATGTATATAGAAGTATATATACAGTTGGCTAAATTATTTGCTTTTTCTTCTGTGTAAACAACCAAAACAAACAATAAATGAGAGTGCCAACTAATGAATGGACGGCTCCACATTTTGTTGTTGTTTACGATCAGTGTGGAAGGTGATGAGCAAATGATGTCAAAGTATACCGTCAAGATTGAAACTTGGATATACACAAGGAAATTCAGATACTAGACATAAAGAATGCAAGGGATGGTGTGTTTTAACTGTGAGAGGGTTTACAATAGTTATTGACAGATATAAAACATGGTAAAATGGATAACAATAGAAAGTTTACAATAAGTTAAATACGACGTCCATTATCTATTCTGCAGGATCCACAGTAATCCAAATTCCCTTTAATCTATATCTGTCTTTGAGATCAGTAAAAAAAGGGTAAAGCATTCATCCTCAACTGAACTGAAGCATAATGTAGCTTTTGAAGTAGCTTATACTGCAAGGCGGCTTGATCACCACAGCACGCGCTTTACAGCCAAGGAGGGGAGAGGGTAACAACTTACAAAAACCCTGTTTGGAAAACCTTCATTCTGTAACAGGAGACTGACCTTGGAGCACAGATGTCTCTGCCCCTAGTCGTAACTTAAACCAGACTTACTCGCAACCTTGAATACCTGCCCACGTCTTGGCACCCAGCATCTAGTGACCCTAAAGCTTTCTTCTGAGGACTGATTTCTTCTAAGATATCCCCATCCTGGCAGAGGTTCTAACTAGGGCAAACATTCTCACCTGTTAATCCTCATAAGCTGGGGAAAACATGTGCCCTAAATATAACAATGTCAGTCAGTACTATAGGCCTGGGTTTAGACCATGAAATTTTCTATTCTGAAGTCTACCAAAAGCCTGTTCATGATTATCTCTACCACCAGATTGACACTAGAAAATAAATCTATCTATACCTTACTTTACCTTATTGGTTGGTCTTCTTGGTGGTAAGAGTAGCAATACTGAATAACTTTCCTTTTTCAATAAATTTCAATGAAAAATTCATTTATGCCTCAAAGCTGGGACCTAAAATAAAAAGCTGTAGGCTCTGTGTTTGAGTACAACCACACCTTAAACGTTAAAGATTCCACTGCACTGATTGCAAAGAATAGGGGTCAATCCGGTGTGAGTGGTTCAATTCTTACAGTGCAGTCTTACTTTAGCTTGTAACTACCATACAAAACTGGTGTGTTATGCCTATGGGCAGTTTACCGGTTATGTGAACAAACAAACAATTGAGAAAAAGGAAGGGCTGCTTGACCTTTCCTCATAAGATTTAATTTGCCATTTAAATGTTAGGTGATTTGTAAAGTACACACTGCTCTAATCTGAAGTGTAATCTTTGGGTAGTTTCTAGCTATCTATCTGATGTATAAGTATAAGCCTCATTTAATCTGCTTTGCATTTACTGACTTTAAGGATACAGGTATATTAAACACATATGGATAAAATGTTTTGTTAGCACCTCGGTTGCATCTGATTCAATATTCAAAGCATCTTGGCATACCATCTCTTTCAAACATTTTCCCATAACACCCCTCCAAAGTTTTGGGTAGGATGACCCTGATATTACATCAGGCAGCCGTCTGCACAGATGTCCATATTTTCCATACCAAAAGCATGGAACGATTTAGCAGAATGTCGCAATATAACACCGCAGCCGTATTCTCCAATATCCTTGGATGTGAGTCAGAGGTCTGAGCCAAATTTTGGGGTGGATCCAAGCAGCACTATATAAAGGTTATGTGAACCAAACAGGTGGCCCTTATTTTGGGCATCCCTCCACAAAAGTGTCAAAATCCTGACACCATTCCAAGGTCACGACTCAGTACTGTTTAAC
>NW_017802935.1:3934954-3946692 GCF_001625305.1 Branchiostoma belcheri
CGCAACCTTGAATACCTGCCCACGTCTTGGCACCCAGCATCTAGTGACCCTAAAGCTTTCTTCTGAGGACTGATTTCTTCTAAGATATCCCCCAATCCTGGCAGAGGTTCCAACTAGGGCAAACATTCTCACCTGTTAATCCTCATAAGCTGGGGAAAACATGTGCCCTAAATATAACAATGTCAGTCAGTACTAGGCCTGGGCTTAGACCATGAAATTTTCTATTCTGAAGTCTACCAAAAACCTGTTCATGATTATCTCTACCACCAGATTGACACTAGAAAATAAATCTATCTATACCTTACTTTACCTTATTGGTTGGTCTTCTTGGTGGTAAGAGTAGCAATACTGAATAACTTTCCTTTTTCAATCATTAAATTTCAATGAAAAATTCATTTATGCCTCAAAGCTGGGACCTAAAATAAAAAGCTGTAGGCTCTGTGTTTGAGTACAGCCACACCTTAAAGTTAAAGATTCCACTGCACTGATTGCAAAGAATAGGGGTCAATCCGGTGTGAGTGGTTCAATCCTTACAGTGCAGTCTTACTTAAGCTTGTAACTATCATACAAAACTGGTGTGTTATGCCTATGGGCAGTTTACCGGTTACGTGAACAAACAAACAATTGAGAAAAAGGAAGGGCTGCTTGACCTTTCCCCATAAGATTTAATTTGCCCTTTAAATGTTAGGTGATTTGTAAAGTACACACTGCTCTAATCTGAAGTGAAATCTTTGGGTAGTTTCTAGCTATCTATCTGATATATATTTATTTATTTATGAAGATTTACCACATTTGTGGAAGGATTGACATAACAGGTGACCATCACCTCTTCAAAGATGTCAAACCTGAGACCAGACTGTAATGTTTGAACCACTCACACCGGGAAGGTCCCCTACTCTTTTCGATAAGTGTGGTGGGTTCTTTAACGTGCGTGGGGTGTGGCTCTCCCAAACACGGGACCTCCATTTAACGTCCTATCCGAGGGACGTCCCTAACCAAAGCTAGGTACTCATTTTCACCTGAGTGAAGTGAGGAAATTCGTGTAAAGTACCTTTCCCAAGGGTACAACGTCGGGGCGCATGTTTGGACTTGTTCGGGTACGACCCGGAATCGAACCCGGGTCTCCCCGTTTCATAGTCCAGTGATGTACCACTACACCACACGACGCCAAGTATAAGCCTCATTTAATCTGCTTTGCATTTGTTGACTTTAAGGATACAGGTATATTAAACACATATGGACAAAATGTTTTGTTTATATAATCACCTCGGTTGCATCAATATTCAAAGCACCTTGGCACACCATCTCTTTCAAACATTTTCCCGTAACACCCCTCCAAAGTTTTGGGTAGGATGACCCTGATATTACATCAGGCAGCCGTCTGCACAGATGTCCATATTTTCCATTCCAAAAGCATGGAACGATTTAGCAGAATGTCGCAATATAACACCGCAGCCGTATTCTCCAATATCCTTGGATGTGAGTCAGAGGTCTGAGCCAAATTTTGGGGTGGATCCAAGCAGCACTATAAGGTTATGTGAACCAAACAGGTGGCCCTTATTTTGGGCATCCCTCCACAAAAGTGTCAAAATCCTGACACCATTCCAAGGTCACGACTCAGTACTGTTTAACTGACTGGAATGAAATCCAATTGCACTAAATCAAAGATAAAACCCAGTTCTAGGGCACAGTGATACATGTCAATAAGTGGGGTTCAGGCCACACCGAGTTAATTTTATGGATGACATCCGCGCGTGCATTGATTTTCGCCTGTCCTAAAAAAAAAAGATCACGTCCTCCGAGGCTCTGGCTTGGCTCTAGGCCTGAGTAGTCCATAGTTAATGACTATAGGGAGCCGGTGGTAACTCTGGAGGACGGCACCCAGACTACAGAAGCTCCATGACTCAAGATCTCAGTACATATACGTACAGTGCTGAGTCATAAATGCTGCAAAAAGCCAGCATGTGCCGTATGTACTGCAGCAAATTCACAATACCAGCTTTGTATTCCTGCTGTTTATCAGCATTTTTATTTTGGGCCGGAATTTTTTTTATTCGCCTGCGCACACTAGTTTCGGGGTCTTCAGAGGATATTATCCATAAAATTAAGTAAGTGAGGCCTATAAGAGCAGTAGCCAAATCTCACCTGAGCAATGTGTCATCATCATCATCATCATCATCATCATCATCATCATCATTGCAACTCCTGGTTGTAAATCTATCATTCACAATCATTTTATTTCATACTCAGTAATATGCATTAAACTGATAATTTCTAATCTTTCTGAACTATTTCAAAAACTTTAGTGCAAAAGTACTCCTATTTCTGTACAAGTTGTATTTATGACATTTTATAATGTTTTCAAATTTCTTCAACTCCAAAGATTCCAAAGGAAAAGAGCTGATAGAAATTAGGGATTTTGGGTCCCAATTGGCCTCCCAAACGAGTTGCACATGTTTTGAAACTTTGTGCTGTTCCAGGCAAAATAATATCCCAGTGCGACATCCTCAAACTTTTGCTTACTGGCAACAAATCTTGCCCAAAATAAAACATTCCCTTAGCTCCTGTCAGAACGTTTTATATATACCTAAACAGACGGACACCAAGTGCTTACTGTCAACATAACCTGCGCCAGAAATAAAAGAGGACACGTTGGCATACTGACAATTCTGTTTTAAGTTCACCTTCTACAGTGTACTGTAATCCTGAACTGTTCACGTTGGGTTTATGTTTTTGTCTTTGCTGTGACGTCTTGCGGCAAGTTCATAACACCGCAAATATGTGTTAGCTCTACTGTACTGTAACAGAATTGTTTCAACTTTGAATTTTAAACTCCACGAAATCCACTGTTTTGCTTGTACTGTGAACCACCACGATCATGGTAAATGCATTTACAGTAAGCAATGCCAAGGCCATACGTCCTTCTAATTTGGTCTTCTAAATCCTACAACCTTTGGCCACAGACATCTGATACTCTGACAGCATTATATCATTCGAGCCTCAAAACCAGGCTTATGCAATGGCCATAAAATATGGAATGAGAATTATATATTATATATAATTATATATATATTATTTTTGTGGAAGCAGAGACATTAAATCAACCCTCCCTACTAATCTGCACTTGATTGTCTGAGAACATTTTAAATTTAGACATTCACTTCTTTGAAATTGAACTTCAAGGGCCATGCGATTTTCAATTTCCCTCTCTCCATGCCTGAAATCATTGCATTTCTTCTCCATTTTTTGATACAAAGCGTGCTGCAGGACACTGTAAAAATTAACATTAATGATACAGGCTAAATTTTCTCCTAGAAAATGGAGGTACAGTTACAGTAGTGTAATTGAAGTCAGTCCAAAGCCTTTCTTCCTGACTGCTTCTGTATAAAGCCCTCTCACCTGCGGTGTCAGGTAAGTCAACATATCACTGCAGCTGGGCTTGGATTCCACCTCAGCTGTCATGGACACAACAGGGCTGGAAATACTGGGTGCCTGTGCACCTTAGTGCACATAAAGTTGGAGTTGTGCACCTAATTTTTTTCTGTGGGTGCACCCAAATATTTCTGCCGGTTTACATATGTTAGTAGTATACAGCATATCTTAACATCTTAGTGTCAGAAAAATAATGAAATCACTGTTTTAGTACTTTTCTTTAGAAATGAAACATAATTAGTTTTTGCTGACATTCTACTTATTTTATCTTATGTGGTGCACCCAAAAAATGTTTGTGCACCCAATTCTTTAGGTGCACCTATTCCCAAAAATGAATTTCGAGCCCTGACACAATCTCAGTGCATTCATTCCAGCCAATAAGTTTTCTAACCAGCATTTTTTTCTGTTATTTCATTTCTGTTTTTGCAGCTCATGATGGACAAAAAGTTTGTCATCTTTGACGTACAGACAAAAAACGGTGTGTAAACAGAGATGTCATTAAACTAACTCTACCAGGAAAATTTGCCCCTCAAAATGTAAGAATTATTAAGCATTTCAGAGGTCAGGATTTAAATATTTTCCCCAGTCTCACCTAGGAAATGTCAAACAAAATTGAGATGACTGAAAAAAATTCAGGTGCGGCTACAACACTGGTCTCGACAATCAAATGCTTTCAAACTTGGCAACATGGCAGCTATAAATTAGCTCTATTCACAGCTTCGTACAGTCAGCTATGTGGAATGCCTTTCAATTTCGACATTTCCTGTCTCCATGACAAGTCTAGACAAACAACACGCATATTTCGGTCTTAATCTAAGCCTTAACAAGACAGGTATGAATGGTGCACGCTAATAAATAAACCCGTTTTAAATTCCAAAATGTCACCATCATTTGCTACTGTGTGGCACCTGTGATTTTATACAATTTTAAATATCCGCATTTGCCAATTCTGTACGTCCTTGGATAATTTGTATCTATATCTGTAAAAATGAATCACCAAACCCTGTATTTTGTCCCCAATTACATGACAGTCATGTCCGGACGTCTGCCTGCAACTCAAATTGTCTCCTTTTTCCTAATTTTGCAGATAGCTTACTAAATTACAGCACTCATCTGTCCATTAAGAAAATTACTTCTGTTCCCGAGGGTATCCGCATACAGTCACCTTGGCAATGAACAAATTAAAACCACAGTGGCATACAGATATCAGCCCAGGTGAGTTAAAACCTGAATAACAGATATAATTCTCACTAACTCGTGGGATCGGATTTAACAATTCCGATTTGAATTCAATACTTGCAGTCGAGTATATGTTGGGTTCAAAGGGCATGTTTTGAAGAGTGGATTCCTGGATAGGATGTGGAATTTGGTGACATATTTCGGGGAGGGTAACCCAATAAGGACACAAGCGGATTTAGCACACACACACAGGCCTGTGTTTAGGCTAAGTGGCCTGAGCAGGTCAGCACTAGGGGGATGTGTACATAGGCTAGGATAACTCCATGGTGGAACAAAATTAGCACAGCGGAAAGATAGACATCAAAGCATTCATTGAGGAAAAGGAATTTCGTGGGCTAGCAGCTGACAAAAAGATTAACATTCACTCTGACATTAGACTGATTTTTAAGGCCAGGGGTCCTGTAGGTCAAGTTTGTGTGTCTTTCTTCTCGTTTTTCTTTGAGTTACAAACTAGGTTAGTTTGTAACTGAATGTTCTAAAAGAGATAATAGAGTCTGAGATATATCATGCACACTCACATATGCCCAGATATATACTTACATACATAAATATAAATGTTACACATCATGCACGCACACAGACAAATTTACTATCAGGTGACTCATGTCTCAAACTCCCCCAGAGACAGTAGAAATGGGTGTGACCATCAAATACAATCCTTTGTCCTGAGATGAGGTTCAGAAGTTATGCTACCACCCACACAGGTAACATGCACGTGCCAAAAAAACGTGCATCAAGTATACATTCAAGCGTATCTCTGCTAAAAGAATAACCCCCATTGGCCCCTCAGTGACGACCTTGAACAGCGGCGTAGCTGCACGACTAATGGAGAAGACAGACAGAAGGGCTGACCTTGAGAGGGAGAATCTATCTAAAGGTCAAAATGTCAGCCAGAGATTTAAATAGGGCCAAACCCTCTGTTGTTCAGCCAGGTGTGTTAATTGTAAATCATGTTGAGTCACCAAGAGAGGATAATTACTACACATTGTGTTTCTGGTATTTTTAACAGGGATCGTCCAGCTGCTTGGTTAACCTTGAGCATGCCAAGGCCACACCAAATTGATTTCTTGGTTAACGGATTTTTCTGGAAAAATAATGGATCAGGCGGGGGAAAAAAATAAAAACAGGCCTAGGCATCCTATTATGGCCCAAAATGGTACGATAGGAGCCATGAAGTCAACACACCAGGCTAGTTCAAAATTTAAAGAATGAATTTTGAACTTTTAATGATACCACTGCATTGCAAGATGGAATAACTGTAACAACTAGGAAGAAAAGGACTGTTTTCAACTGTTTAGGGCAAAATATGAGCATTTTGCAGTTGATTCTGAATTTTTTTTCAAATCAGAAAAAAATGAAGCGGGCAAATCCGTTAACCAAGAAATTAAATTGGTGTGGCCTATTATATAAAGGCCTAAGAAAAAAAAATGTTGTGTTCCCTGTTTCAGTCCTGAAAAATTAGGGTCGGTAGGTAGGGATTATCTTTTTTTCTTTCAGTGATCAATCCATGAATGTATTATCATGACAAGTAAAATTTCACTGTACAGAAGCTAAACATAATGTCATTGATTTTGACATATGATGGACCAAAATCAAGTTTCAGAATTTATTATGTTCAGTCTGATTGTCCATGTCTTCATTTGATTTTGAATCATTTGCATTTTGAACAACATATTATACTACAAAGGGTAGTCAAGTTAGAATGATTATTATGGCATCAAGAAAGTGATTATAATAGATATAATTTAGTATATTTAAGAGATAGACCCAGATATAATGATATAGCAAATGCATGAGATCTTGTGGATGAGAATAGATCCTGTGGTCTAAATGGAAATAGTTTTTGCGTGATTCTGTGAAATCAAAGGTTTCATCACCAGATATCAACAGGTTGTTCTACAAAGTCTCGAATGCGGCTGGCAAAAGAGGAATTCTACCCCGCATCTCAAAGTGTCAGAATTGATGTAGGAGCCTTGGAGACATCCTGTTGTGTCAGACGGTGACGTCCTACGAGACGTCTTCTGAACCTCTCTGTAATTAAAGATGAAATACTTCAGGATGAAACGCTACAGTTGTCAGAAGCTTCCAACATTCTGGAGATCAATGCATGAGATAAAGCCATTGAACCCTGGCTTACGAACAATGTCCTTAACTTTGATGTTACTACAGTTCACTCGGTGTACATAATACCTGTCAAGATTGTGATGTTATGTAAATGAGCTTTCCCTTGTGAACAAACAACATGTTTCTTTGAACCCATGTTTATTCATGAGAGGATCAAATTGGCCTGCAGGCTGCTTTTTATTGAAGTCATGAGGGAAAAGGTGAGGGTCAGACATAATATTATCAACAAAGATACAGTTTACATCTTAATAGGTCTATACACATATTGTCACACATACACAGTGCAAAATACAGAGTGAGACCAGTGGTATGTATGTATGTACAGCAAATGCTGATATATTTGAGTTTTCATGTTTGTGAACATAATGCTCTGTCTTACTATAATTGTATTCCTGATGTTTTTTCAACTGCACGTACAGCCATTTTTCAAGATACTTTCCATATTTTCATGAGGGTTATGAGTCTACAGTCGTGAAAGACAATTATTTTGTGGCATTGTCTTGTGTTTCTGCCCACTTGCTGGCCGTACAATGCCCTTCGATTTCCTTTTCTCTCCAATTGGGAAACCGGCCAAAATCGTGTCTGTTGGAACAAGAACAAAGGAGTCTGTGGCTCTATTCTACATCAAAACAGGAGAACTCGAATATAATGGTCTAGGAACTAAAGGACCGTGAAGTTATCACCAAAGCTCTGAACAGTGGGCAGATGAAATCATTCTGTTCAAATCCTGATCATAAGTCACACACAATATGTGGGACTACTGTAAATCACTCAATATTCGAGGTACTTTAAAATTTATATTCATTGTCAATTCTGTACTGCAAATTTATCATTACTCCAAACAAATAATTTGCTAACTAAAATTTCTTTCTTCTAAATTTTAAGCCAATGCAATGGTTCCTTGAACATGTCCATTTTTTCTCAGACTGCAAAATTTTGCTTCTGCGAATATTAAGTGATTTACAGTTTTCAACTTGGCAGAACGTCTTTGTTGGAAACTGTTTGTTGTAGATTCTGACTGACTGATAGGCCACACCAATTTAATTTGTTGGTTCTCGGATTCGCCTCTTCGTTTTTTTCTGATTTGACAAAAAAAAAAAAAATTTTTGATTCTGGTCCTGAATCAACTGAAAAATGCTCATGTTTTGCCCCCAACAGTTGAGGAAAGTCCTTTTCTTCCTAGTTGTTACAGTTTTCCCATCTATCATTGCAGTGGTTTGATTAAAAGTTCAAAATTCAATGTTTAGATTTTAACCCAGCCTTTTGTGTTGACTTCATGGGATGCCTAGACCTGTTTTTATTTTTTATTTTTTTCGCCCTGTCGCTTCATATTTTTTCTGAAAAAATCCGAGAACCAACAAATTAAATTGGTGTGGCCATAGTGTCTAAAGTGTTAATCTGACACCCACCACTGTTACCAGAAAAGTACCTCCTCTTCTTGTCTACTCACGATGTACGGAAAAGACCTAGATACTTACTGAACTGAAATCTCTAAAGATAGCCCATCGGGACTCTATTTGATTGGCTCCCTTATAAGGCACTATGTATGAGTCCTTACCACATTTACAATTAAGCTATTTATGTCTACATTGATTGGAAATCAAAAAATATCTCCCAGGGACAGTTATTGAGGGTGGGCTGTGAAAATGCCGAGCACAAAAAAGCACAAATGTATCATCTTAAATACAGATCTGAAGTCAATATTATAATAATATTTTAGTTTTGTTATATTACAAAGAAGACTGCTTTTGTAGCAAAAGAGTAAACTTGAAAAACAATTGACATTTCTTTAATTGCAAAGTTGTTGCTGAGGGCTAGCTCTTTAATCCATCAAATGTAGGTCTGTATGATTCTATGAAGGATAAGAAGTTGAGTTCTGGCACTGGAGTATGATAATAGGTGAATGTTCCATTAGGCCAAACCAATGACATTTCTGACTCTCAGGTTTGCTCTATAGTTTCTGAAATAATCTGAGAACCAACAAATCAAATTGGTGTGGCTTAAGTATCAGCCCCATGATATTTCATTATGAAAAAATCTGAGAATCAACAGATTAAGATTGTATGGCCTTACTGCACACTATGATCATTAAGAGAAGGACAGTAGTTTAGTGGTCACAGTACTTATATAGCTTTAACTACAAACCGATGGACAGCAGAAAAAGGCTACTCTACCTAGAATGTGAAGCAGTGGTTTGACGTCAGAGTGGCCAGAGACTAAGTGTGATCTATGCAGGCGTCCATTGACTGAGTTTCTCTCCATCGATTTTCACATTGATTTTCCCAGTTAATGTCCCTGTGTAGTATTCCCCGATGCCCACTGGCCAGACACGATGGTACAGGAATAAAAAACGGGTTCTTCTTAAAGACACACAAGTGGTGCATCTGAAGATAAGATACTCAGTGTCACCTCACATGAGGATAAATCGGTACATGTGCTTTCCCTTTCACAATCTTGCCGACTGTATCTTTTAATTGCGTTGCCACAGAGGGTGCCTTAGACATGATTAGATGCATGGTGACTACGTGTGCTACGCAGCACTTGAAATGGCAGATGTCAAGCAGCAATACATGTGGTCAGGCCTAGGGAAAAAAATGTTGTGTTTCCTGTTTTCCAACCGACCCTAGAAAAACCTGCCGACCTTAGACTTTTTTTGGGGGTGGACCCCTGCAAGGGACATAATTTTCCGAGTTGATCGACCTTTTCTAGCTCCATGACATGCAACCTGAGTGATAAAATGTTGCACAATTGGTTTTCTAACATTGACATTGAAAATAAAAGTGTCCTCATGCAAGTTTTACTTTGTTAACCTGCATTGTATAAGTTGGACCCCTCTAAAAAAGATAATCCCTACCTACCAACCCTAATTTTTTCAGGACTGAAACAGGAAACACAGCGTTTTTTCCCTAGGCCTCAACACAATAATTGTGTCTATAGCACCCTGCACAGATATGCCAATATCTCACAAGGCCAGTACTCCGCTGCACATTCTTGACCGACTTTCTGCCAAATGACATTGTCAAAATCCCCCCCGCCAAGTATTAAAAACACCATGATACACTAAAAATACAATCCCTGTCCCTGAGGGTGTATGCCACTGAAAACACTGTCCCTGAAAATACTGTCCTTGGTGCTGAAAACACTATCCCTGTCCCTGAAAATACTATCCCTGTCGTTGGTGCTGAAAATACTGTCCCTGTCCCTGAAAACACCATCCCTGTCTTTGGTGCTGAAAACACTATCACTGTCCCTGGTGCTAAAAATACTGTCCCTGAAAATACTGTCCCTGTCCCTGAAAATACTGTCCCTGTCCTTGGTGCTGAAAACACTACCCCTGTCCTTGGTGCTGAAAACACTATCCCTGTCCTTGGTGCTGAAAACATTATCACTGTCCCTGAAAATACTATCCCTGTCCCTGGTGCTGAAAATACTGTCCCTGTCCCTGAAAATACTGTCCCTGTCCTTGGTGCTGAAAACACTACCCCTGTCCTTGGTGCTGAAAACACTATCCCTGTCCTTGGTGCTGAAAACATTATCACTGTCCCTGAAAATACTATCCCTGTCCCTGGTGCTGAAAATACTATCCCTGTCCCTGAAAATACTATCGCTGTCCCTGGTGCTGAAAATACTGTCCCTGGTGCTGAAAACACTACCCCTGTCCCTGGTGCTGAAAATACTATCCCTGTCCCTGGTGCTGAAAACACTATCCCTGTCTTTGGTGCTGAAAACACTACCCCTGTCCTTGGTGCTGAGAACACTATACCTGTCCTTGGTGCTGAAAACACTATCCCTGTCCTTGGTGCTGAAAACACCACCCCTGTCCTTGGTGCTGAGAACACTATACCTGTCCCTTAAAACACTGTCCCTGTCCCTGGTACTTAAACCACTATCCCTGCCATTTCAAAATCACACAGGAAGTGTCAGAAAAATAATTCTTATCATTGTTGTCGTACTTTACTTCAGAAATGAAACATAATTAGGTACTAATTCTAGTTATCATGGTGCACCCAAAAAATTTTTTCGTGCACCCAATTTCTAGGTTGGGTGCACCAGTGCACCTATTCCCACAAATGAATTTCGAGCCCTGCACTGAAACCCTGACCCTGACATTGAAAACACCATCCCTGTCCCTAGTGCTGAAGGTATATCACACTAAAACACTACCCCAGACATTGATAACACTATGATTTCCAGGTAAAAGATCTACCATGTAGACTCCATCATACATATTAATTGCTGGCCCGGTCACCGACCCTCATCAAGCTACCAAGGCCACTCGCGTGTTGTGTAAGTTCCATAAACATCTCACCTACGGCTGTTGAAGAGCTAATGGCCTCCCAGGTATTTCTCCCAGCCTGTTCAAAAGGAAGGTCACATCATTTCCATGGAAACACTGACGTCCAAGACAGATGTTTTTCATGAGTCCTTTTCAAGACAAGACGAAAATATACTCTTTTCTACTTTTCAACTTACCTGCCTACACAGATCAAGCGTCTTTATAGTAAGATGATTGAAAAACAGGCAACAGAATATAGTTCTAAGGCCATTGACCCTCGGTTTCTGTTCTAATACTGAGAAAAGGTTTTAGCACTAAAAATACCTATTTACTCTGATATGTTTTAATATAAGACATAGAAACATGATTGTTAGAGGTATAAATTCAGGGCTCGAAATACTGAGTGTTTGTGCACCTTAGTCCACCCAAAATTGGAGATGTGCGCCCAATTTTTTTCTGTGAGTGCACTCAAATATTTTTGGAGGTTAACGCATGTTAAAATCACACACCGACTAATTTTATATGGTGCACCCAAACATTTTTTGTGAACCCAATTTTCAGGTTGGGTTCACCAGTGCACCTATTCCCAAAAATTGATTTTGAGCCCTGTGAAATACAATAATTTATATTATATATATTCATTAAAAAGGGATGAACTGAGGCTTTG
>NW_017802935.1:3946712-3955441 GCF_001625305.1 Branchiostoma belcheri
CCTAGCGGCTTGCTCTGGAACTGCAGGGATATATTCTTGAAATTATTCAAAAGAGGATAACTCAAGAACCGTTTGACGGATCGTCGTGATTTTTGGTATGTAGGTAGCTTACGTGATGTTTAATATAATTATCTGACAATTATGCAAATATGGATGTAATTTACATAATTTATGGGGAAATTCTATAAATCAGCTGCATTCCATGATAGGACAATTGAAGCTTGTGACATTGGTAATTGACAACGAGAGAAACACAGGAAGATATTGATTATGTTAATAATGACTTAATTTGCATAATTAATGAGAACGTTTTATAATTATGTAATACTAACTGCCTGGAATTTCATACTTGTGGTATTTGAAAGTTTAGTTGAGGTGAACATCATTAAACATAATTTATTCAAATCAGGACCTCATTTGCATAATTTATTAGGAAATGCTAGAATGCATTGTTTGTTAATATAAGACTGTCTTTTGGTTGAGATTATGATAAAATGATATAATTCATGAAAATTAGGTTCCTATTTCTTAATCAGGGGGGAATAATCTAATCTATAATTTGTCAGTCATAAAGATTAACATCATTTGGCGAAGGTATGAGATCGGGGAACTCTAGTTAAAGATGAAATGCTTCAGGATGAAACACTCCAGTTGTCAGAAGCTTCCAACATTCTGGAGATCAATGCATGGGATAAAGCCATTGAACCCTGGCTTCTGAACAATGTCCTTAACTTTGATGTTACTACAGTTCACTCGGTGTACATAATACCTGTCAAGATTGTGATGTTATGTAAATGACTTTTCCCTTGTGAACAAACAAAATGTTTCTTTGAACCCATGTTTATTCATGAGAGGATCAAATTGGCCTGCAGGCTGCTTTTTATTGAAGTCATGAGGGAAAAGGTGAGGGTCAGACATAATATTATCAACAAAGATACAGTTTACATCTTAATAGGTCTATACAAATATTTTCACACATACACAGTTTATATACAGAGTGAGAGCTGGTATGTATGTACAGCAAATGCTGAAATATTTGAGGTTTCATGTTTGTGAACATAATGCTCTGTCTTACTATAATTGTATTCCTAATATTTTTTCAACTGCACGTACAGCCATTTTTCAAGATACTTTCCATATTTTCATGAGGGTTATGAGTCTACAGTCGTGAAAGACAATTATTTTGTGGCATTGTCTTGTGTTTCTGCCCACTTGCTGGCTGTACAATGCCCTTCGATTTCCTTTTCTCTCCAATTGGGAAACCGGCCAAAACTGTGTCTGTTGGAACAAGAACAAAGGAGTCAGTGGCTCTATTCTACATCAAAACAGGAGAACTCGAATATAATGGTCTAGGAACTAAAGGACCGTGAAGTTATCACCAAAGCTCTGAACAGTGGGCAGATGAAATCATTCTGTTCAAATCCTGATCATAAGTCACACACAATATGCAGGACTACTGTAAATCAGTCTATATTTGTGGTACTTTAAAATTTATATTCATTGTCAATTCTGTACTGCAAATTTATCATTACTCCAAACAGATAATTTGCTAACTAAAATTTCTTTCTTCTAAATTTTAAGCCAATGCAAACATGTAGTTCCTTGAACATGTCCATTTTCTCACACTGCGAAATTTTGCTACTGCAAATATTACTTGATTTACAGTATTCAACCTGGCAGAGCGTCTTTGTTGGAAACTGTTTGTTGTAGATTCTGACTGACTGATAGTGTCTAAAGTGTTAATCTGACACCCACCACTGTTATCTGAAAAGCACCTCCTCTTCTTGTCTACTCACGATGTACGGAAAAGACCTAGATACTTACTGAACTGAAATCTCTAAAGATAGCCCATCGGGACTCACGTTTGATCAGCTCCCTTATAAGGCACTATCTATGTCAGTCTTTACCACATCTAGTAATATATTTATCTCTGCATTGATTGGAAATCAAAAAATATCTCCCAGGGACAGTGACACATTGGTGTGGCCTAAGTATCAGTACCCCATGATATTTCATTATGAAAAAATCTGAGAATCAACAGATTAAGATTGTATGGCCTTACTGCACACTATGATCATTAAGAGAAGGACAGTAGTTTAGTGGTCACAGTACTTATATAGCTTTAACTACAAACCAATTGACAGCAGAAAAAGGCTACTCTGTCTGGAATGTGAAGCAGTGGTTTGACGTCAGAGTGGCCAGAGACTAAGTGTGATGTATGCAGGCGTCCATTGACTGAGTTTCTCTCCATCGATTTTCACATTGATTTTCCCAGTTAATGTCCCTGTGTAGTATTCCCCGATGCCCACTGGCCAGACACGATGGTACAGGAATCGAAAACGGGTTCTTCTTAAAGACACACAAGTGGTGCATCTGAAGATAAGATACTCAGCGTCACCTAACATGAGGATAAATCGGTACATGCGCATTGCCTTTCACAACCTTGCCGACTGTATCTTTTAATTGCGTTGCCACAGAGGGAACCTTAGACATGATTAGATGCATGGTGACTACGTGTGCTACGCAGCACTTGAAATGGCAGATGTCAAGCAGCAATACATGTGGTCAGGCCTAGGGAAAAAATGTTGTGTTTCCTGTTTTCCAACCGACCCTAGAAAAACCTGCCGACCTTAGACTTTTTTTGGGGGTGGACCCCTGCAAGGGACATAATTTTCCGAGTTGATCAACCTTTTCTAGCTCCATGACATGCAACCTGAGTGATAAAACGTTGCACAATTGGTTTTCTAACATTGACATTGAAAATAAAAGTGTCCTCATGCAAGTTTTACTTTGTTAACCTGTATTGTATAAGTTGGACCCCTCTAAAAAAGATAGTCCCTACCTACCAACCCTAATTTTTTCAGGACTGAAACAGGAAACACAACATTTTGTCCTTAGGCCTCAACACAATAATTGTGTCTGTAGCACCTGCACAAATATGCCAATATCTCACAAGGCCAGTACTCCGCTGCACATTCTTGACCGACTTTCTGCCAAATGACATTGTCGAAATCCCCCCCGCCAAGTATTAAAAACACCATGATACACTAAAAATACAATCCCTGTCCCTGAGGGTGTATGCCACTGAAAACACTGTCCCTGAAAATACTGTCCTTGGTGCTGAAAACACTATCCCTGTCCCTGAAAATACTATCCCTGTCCCTGGTGCTGAAAATACTATCCCTGTCCCTGGTGCTGAAAATACTATCCCTGTCCCTGGTGCTGAAAACACTATCCCTGTCTTTGGTGCTGAAAACACCATCCCTGTCCTTGGTGCTGAAAACACCACCCCTGTCCTTGGTGCTGAAAACACTATACCTGTCCCTTAAAACACTGTCCCTGTCCCTGGTACTTAAACCACTATCCCTACCATTTCAAAATCACACAGGAAGTATCAGAAAAATAATTCTTGTCATTGTTGTAGTACTTTACTTCAGAAATGAAACATAACTAGGTACTGCTGACATACTAGTTATTATGGTGAACCCCAACAATTTTTTGTGCACCCAATTTCTAGGCTGGGTGCACCAGTGCACCTAATCCCACAAATGAATTTCGAGCCCTGCACTGAAACCCTGACCCTGACATTGAAAACACCATCCCTGTCCCTAGTGCTGAAGATATATCACACTAAAACACTACCCCAGACATTGATAACACCATGATTTCCAGGTAAAATATCTACCATGTAGACTCCATCATACATATTAATTGCTGGCCCGGTCACCGACCCTCATCAAGCTACCAAGGCCACTCGCGTGTTGTGTAAGTTCCATAAACATCTCACCTATGGCTGTTGAAGAGCTAATAGCCTCCCAGGTATTTCTCCCAGCCTGTTCAAAAGGAAGGTCACATCATTTCCATGGAAACACTGACGTCCAAGACAGATGTTTTTCATGAGTCCTTTTCAAGACAAGACGAAAATATACTCTTTTCTACTTTTCAGCTTACCTACCTATACAGATCAAGCGTCTTTGTTGATTGAAAAACAGGCAACAGAATATAGTTCTAAGGCTCAGTTTCTGTTTTTCGAGACAAGATGAAAATACAGTCTTTTCTACTTTTCAACTTACCTGCCTACACAGATCAAACGTCTGTATAGTAAGATGATTGAAAAACAGGCAACAGAATATAGTTCTAAGGCCATTGACCCTCAGTTTCTGTTTTAATACTGAGAAAAGGTTTTAGCACTAAAAATACCTATTTGCTCTGATATGTTTTAATATAAGACATAGAAACATGATTGTTAGAGGTATAAATTCAGGGCTCGAAATACTGAGTGTTTGTGCACCTTAGTCCACCCAAAATTGGAGATGTGCGCCCAATTTTTTTCTGTGAGTGCACTCAAATATTTTTGGAGGTTAACGCATGTTAAAATCGCACACCGACTAATTTTATATGGTGCACCCAAACATTTTTTTGTGAACCCAATTTTCAGGTTGGGTTCACCAGTGCACCTATTCCCAAAAATTGATTTTGAGCCCTGTGAAATACAATAATTTATATTATATATATTCATTAAAAAGGGATGAACTGAGGCTTTGGATGTGATTTAATTTGACTCATCGAAAATATCTTAGTTTTTACTGCATGATTGAGGTGTCAGCATCTCACAAACTGTAGTATCAATGATGTCCCTAAAGTGGTCCACTGACCTGTAGGTAATAGTGTTGTCAAAGATACATGTAGTACACAAGAGCCCCCTAGCAGCTATTGGAAAACTGCACAATAGTTTCCTGTGATATGCAGTTTCTACCTATCATGAATTTTCTATTATGAGATGTCTACAACAAAACAACTCCGAAGATGAGGCTGCACTGTTTTCAAGTTGTTGTTTAATCAAAAGTACTTTTCAGTGGACCAGTCGGCACAAACTTACCCAGCAATGGCACAAAAGTGGCTCTTTCGATATATTAATCATACTTTTTAATCCAGTGGAAACAACAAACTAAGGCTGTTGAATTAAATATGATATACATATAATAGTCTAGTTGTGAAGGCTTGCATTAATGCTAAGCAAATGTACATGCATAATGTACAATTGGACACAGAAATAAATTCATGAGGTAATTATAATAAGCACTTAGTCTGAAGTGCAAAGTGTTATTCACCTTTTTCAAAACTCCCACAATCCTTTGCCACAGGGTGTTAAAAGGTTTGTAGCGAAGGATTATGGGAAGTATTAAAAAGGTGAATTTAAGGTTTGTCAATTTTAACTATCAAATGAAATGTTTTATAACGATCTCCTTCAAAACTATCTGTTCTAGAAATGCGCTGTACTGCCTGGAATTTGGCATACTTCAATGGAAAACATTATAAATCTCTTATGCCCATGTCACAAAGCCATATTGTATGCATTTCATGTTGTGTATCTCAAAGTCTGGATAGAAATTACATTTTCTATAGTGAGTTGACTTGATTTGAAGGTACATTTGATTTATCTTATTTTTTGGAAGATTGAGACTAAATGGAAAATACTATGTTTCAAAATCCTATTCAAGAATTGGCATGTGTCGATTTAGATGTTTCTTTTCAAGAAAATGGTAGCAAAGATATGATTATTTACAAAACATGACAAACTTGCTAGCTCTACACGTGGGCGTTCTCTCTCATTATAAAGCAACTAAACATTCTCACAAAATATTCATTTTGCATAGGGAAGGCTTTATCAAAGTTTATGGTTTTGTTACAATTTCACACATTGAAAATACATTTCATCCTTGATTTTTTCTTTAGATAAAATATTCTATCATTAATTTCATTCATATTGTTGTTTACAATGTAAGTAAACTTTTACAATTCTTGAGTTCTTGAAAATCTCATCATTAACATTGAAGCAAAATAATGTAGCTGTACATGTACATATACATGTATATACTATGTAGATACTTTTACCTTGTATCAAAGGTATAGGCTCCTTAAATTGATGGAAACACATTTATAAAGGGAATTGACCAATCACTGACACTATCATATTTTGGCAAAATCCATCATTGTGTGCTTGATTCTGATTGGTCAGTTCGTTAACAAACCCAGCACCACTGGCACAAGTACACATGTTAAATACATGTACAAAAGTGAAACATTATGTACCTAATAATAAGAACTGTTACAGGAAAAAGTGCAGCACAGATCAAGCAAAGCTCAAGAATTCTGACAATCTTCAGGGCTGGATTGTCAAGAACTGGTTTACAAAGTCTTGTCTGAGGGGTAGCCAAAAACATAAAAATCAGGTCTCAAAATACTATTTCTCTACATGCAGATTTTACCTGCACCACTCAGAATTTAGGAAGTATGGATCACAATAAAAACTGTTCAGAAACCATTGCCATTATTTCTTTCATGCTTCAGTCAAAATGTAGTTGGTACCAGTCAATACTAAATTTAAGTTCACATGCGCATAATATTATATGCATGAAATTACATGCATAAACTCAGTACATCTAGCAGTTTAGGTTAGGTGCAGGTAGACATCAGAAAATACCTGCACAGCTCCAATTTTACCTGCACTAACCTGCACATGCAGGTGGTATTTTGAGCCCTGCATACATATAGGGCTGAATACCAGTATGTACTTTCATATTCATGTTCATTCATTTCTTCCAACCTGAAAACAACGAGTACTCTTTACTCCAGTACAACCAGAAGCACAACTAAACAAACACAAAAGCAAGGAGAATGTCTAAAGCACAGGACGGCTGGCAGCAAATATTGCAAATACAGGAGAAAATTGCATTTCAAGATAGAAATCCCTTTGCGATTTGAAGGCAAAATCAACTACATAGTTACTCTAAAACAAAAATACCTAAAACATAAGATACTGGCACTTAAGATATGTTGATATGAAACAAGATGTCAGCATTTCTGTTGTTATAGTATCCAGAACAAGCCCTGGTGGGCTTAACAGACTTTTTTCTGTCAAATTAAGGCCACACCAATTTAATTTGTTGGTTCTCGGATTCGCCTCTTCGTTTTTTTCTGATTTGCAAAAAAAAAAAAAATTTGATTCTGGTCCTTAATCAACTGAAAAATGCTCATATTTTGCCCCCAACAGTTGAGGAAAGTCCTTTTCTTCCTAGATGTTACAGTTTTCCCATCTATCATTGCAGTAGTTTGATTAAAAGTTCAAAATTCAATGTTTAAATTTTAACCCAGCCTTTTGTGTTGACTTCATGGCTCATTTTGTTGCATTTAAGCCTATAATAGGATGCCTAGACCTGTTTTTATTTTATTTTTTTTCGCCCTGTCGCTTCATATTTTTTCTGAAAAAATCCGAGAACCAACAAATTAAATTGGTGTGGCCTAAGGCATTTTTGAACATTCCATTCAACATATTTTCACAAAAATTCTGCATGTTTTTAAAACTTAGATAATACAACTCATTCCAGTATTGTATACCTTGTTTACCAGACATATGTATCAACAACATTATAATTTGAAAAATGTCTAAAGAGGTACTTAGCTTTGTTTGAAAATTGTAGAGTACTTATGGTGTATTGTTCTGCATTCCCACATAGTATCTTTCTTAGAGAAAAAGCGTTTGTTCGAAAGTCTCTTCTGACGCCACAACTTTTAAGGAGATTGTCAACCTTTACAGCAACAATGTGCAAATTTATACCATTTCATGTACCTTCCAAAAATAATTTCATCGGGTTGGTAGAACGTAGGATATTGTAGTTTTCTTTTACACAACCAGTAATGTCTCTCACCTTGCTTATGTTTCTTTGTCTATTGGACATTTTCCTAAGAGCTCAGAGCAAATGACCCGCTGCAAAAGTGCCACCTACATCGGCTACACATAGCATCAAGAAGCAGAACTCCTGTCAGAAGCTCTGAGGAACATGTTTGTTCGGCATTGAATCGTAAGCATGGTGAGAGAAATGACTAGTTGTGTGAGAGAAAACGCCACTATCCTATGTTCTACTAACCTGATGATATTATTTTCAGAAGGTACTGGTTGTGTAAAAGAAAATTCCAATATCTTTTCATAAACAATTTCAAAATCACATGTAGTCCGTCTTCTGTACTTCTGTACAGTCCTAATGCACTTCGTGGATCCCGAACACCTCGCGTAGAAGTGGCGGTATGGGCCGGCTGGGGTTCTTCCCCACGTCAAACCGTTTCAGCATGTCTATGTGCTCGGTGGCGAGCTGACGGAGGTCCGCCAGTTTGACGAGAAGTCGCGCCAGGTGGCGGGGGCTGGACGGGTGGTTCCGCTTCAGCTGGAACTCCAGACCCTCCGTCATTCTCTCCTGAATCTCCTCGATCTGCTGCCGGTTCACCAGATTGGTCCGATCTGTAACAAACGTGCACTCTCATTGGACAAGCAAAGTCTAGAAGACTGCATTTTATTGCTGGAACATGTACTGTATATGTCAACGTACTGTCACACATTTATACCTTGTTTTGGCCCTTTTGTTCTACTTTCCCTGGTACTAAAAACACCACCCCTTTGGTTGATGCTGAAAACACCATCCCTTTCCTTGGTTCTTAAAACACTAACCCTGTCCCTGAAAACACCATCCCTGTCCCTGGTGCTGAATATACTATCCCTGGCCTTGGTACTGAAAATACTGTCCCTGTCCCTGGTGCTGAGAATACTATCCCTGGCCTTGGTACTGAAAATACTATCCCTTTCCTTGGTACTAAAAATACTATCCCTGTCCCTGGTACTGAAAACACTATCCCTGTCCATGGTACTGAAAATACTACCCCTGTCCCTGGTGCTG
>NW_017802935.1:3955461-3980008 GCF_001625305.1 Branchiostoma belcheri
ACTCCCACAATCCTTTGCCACAGGGTGTTAAAAGGTTTGTAGCGAAGGATTATGGGAAGTATTAAAAAGGTGAATTTAAGGTTTGTCAATTTTAACTATCAAATGAAATGTTTTATAACGATCTCCTTCAAAACTATCTGTTCTAGAAATGCGCTGTACTGCCTGGAATTTGGCATACTTCAATGGAAAACATTATAAATCTCTTATGCACATGTCACAAAGCCATATTGTATGAATTTCATTTTGTGTATCTCAAAGTCTGGATAGAAATTACATTTTCTATAGTGAGTTGACTTGATTGGAAGGTACATTTGATTTATCTTATTTTTTGGAAGATTGAGACTAAATGGAAAATACTATGTTTTAAAATCCTATTCAAGATTTGGCATGTGTCGATTTAAACGTTTCTTTTCAAGAAAATGGTAGCAAAGATATGATTATTTACAAAACATGACAAACTTGCTAGCTCTATATTTGGGGGTTCTCTCTCATTATAGAGCAACTAAACATTCTCACAAAATATTCATTTTGCATAGGGAAGGCTTTATCAAGTTTATGGATTTGTTACAATTTCACACATTGAAAATACATTTCATCCTTGATTTTTTCTTTAGATAAAATATTCTATCATTAATTTCATTCATATTGTTGTTTACAATGTAAGTAAACTTTTACAATTCTTGAGTTCTTGAAAATCTCATCATTAACATTGAAGCAAAATAATGTAGCTGTACATGTACATATACATGTATATACTATGTAGATACTTTTACCTTGTATCAAAGGTATAGGCTCCTTAAATTGATGGAAACACATTTATAAAGGGAATTGACCAATCACTGACACTGTATCATATTTTGGCAAAATCCGTCATTGTGTGCTTGATTCTGATTGGTCAGTTAACAAACCCAGCACCACTGGCACAACTACACATATTAAATATAAACGTTAAACATTATGTACCTAATAATAATAACTGTTACAGGAAAAAGTGCAGCACAGATCAAGCAAAGCTCAAGAATTCTGACAATCTTCAGGGCTGGATTGTCAAGCACTGGTTTACAAAGTCTTGTCTGAGGGGTATTGTTGCCAAAAACATACCAAATCAGGTCTTGAAATACGTTTTTTCTCCGCATGCAAATTTTACCTGCACCACTCAGAATTTAGGAAGTATGGATCCCATTAAAAAAACTGTTCAGAAATCATTGCCATTATTTCTTTCATACTTCAGTCAAAATGTGGTTGGTACCAGTCAATACTAATTTCACATAAAGTTCACATATTATTACGCATAATATTATATGCATGAACCCAGTACATCCATACTGGTGCAGGTAGACATCAGAAATACCTGCACAGCTCCAATTTTACCTGCACCAACCTGCAAATGCATGTGGCATTTTGAGCCCTGCATACATATACGGTTGAATACCAGTATGTAGCTTAAAATTGGTTTCTTCCCACCTGAAAACACTGGGTACTCTTCACTCCTGTAGAACCAGAAGCACAAATAAGCAAACACAAAAGCAAGGAGAATGTCTAAAGCACAGGACGGCTCGCAGCACATATTGCAAATACAGGAGAAAATCGCATTTCAAGATAGAAATCCCTTTGCGATTTGAAGGCAAAATCAACTACATAGTTACTCTAAAACAAAAATACCTAAAATATAAGATACTGGCAATTAAGATATGTTGATATGAACCAAGATCTCAGCATTTCTGTTGTTCTTGTACCCAGAACAAGCCCTGGTGGGCTTGACAGACTTTTTCCTGTCAAATTAGGGCATTTTTTAACATTCCATTCAACATATTTTCACAAAAATTCTGCATGTTTTTAAAACTTAGATAATACAACTCATTCCAGTATTGTATACCTTGTTTACCAGACATATGTATCAACAACATTATAATTTGCAAAATGTCTAAAGAGGTACTTAGCTTTGTTTGAAAATTGTAGAGTACTTATGGTGTATTGTTCTGCATTCCCACATAGTATCTTTCTTAGAGAAAAAGCGTTTGTTCGAAAGTCTCTTCCGACCCCACAACTTTTAAGGAGATTGTCAACCTTTACAGCAACAATGTGCAAATTTATACCATTTCATGTACCTTCCAAAAATAATTTCATCGGGTTGGTAGAACGTAGGATATTGTAGTTTCCTTTTACACAACTAGTAATGTCTCTCACCTTGCTTATGTTTCTTTGTCTATTGGACATTTTCCTAAGAGCTCAGAGCAAATGACCCGCTGCAAAAGTGCCACCTACATCGGCTACACATAGCATCAAGAAGCAGAACTCCTGTCAGAAGCTCTGAGGAACATGTTTGTTCGGCATTGAATAGTAAGCATGGTGAGAGAAATGACTAGTTGTGTGAGAGAAAACGCCACTATCCTATGTTCTACTAACCTGATGATATTATTTTCAGAAGGTACTGGTTGTGTAAAAGAAAATTCCAATATCTTTTCATAAACAATTTCAAAATCACATGTAGTCCGTCTTCTGTACTTCTGTACAGTCCTAATGCACTTCGTGGATCCCGAACACCTCGCGTAGAAGTGGCGGTATGGGCCGGCTGGGGTTCTTCCCCACGTCAAACCGTTTCAGCATGTCTATGTGCTCGGTGGCGAGCTGACGGAGGTCCGCCAGTTTGACGAGAAGTCGCGCCAGGTGGCGGGGGCTGGACGGGTGGTTCCGCTTCAGCTGGAACTCCAGACCCTCCGTCATTCTCTCCTGAATCTCCTCGATCTGCTGCCGGTTCACCAGATTGGTCCGATCTGTAACAAACGTGCACTCTCATTGGACAAGCAAAGTCTAGAAGACTGCATTTTATTGCTGGAACATGTACTGTATATGTCAACGTACTGTCACACATTTATACCTTGTTTTGGCCCTTTTGTTCTACTTTCCCTGGTACTAAAAACACCACCCCTTTGCTTGATGCTGAAAACACCATCCCTTTCCTTGGTTCTTGAAACACTAACCCTGTCCCTGAAAACACCATCCCTGTCCCTGGTGCTGAATATACTATCCCTGGCCTTGGTACTGAAAATACTATCCGTTTCCTTGGTGCTGAAAACACTATCCCTGTCCTTGGTACTGAAAATACCATCCCTGTCCCTGGTGCTGAAAATACTATCCCTGGCCTTGGTACTGAAAATACTATCCCCGTCTCTGGTGCTGAAAATACTATCCCTGGCCTTGGTACTGAAAATACTATCCCTTTCCTTGGTACTGAAAATACTATCCCTGTCCCTGGTACTGAAAACACTATCCCTGTCCTTGGTACTGAAAACACTACCCCTGTCCCTGGTGCTGAAAACACTACCCCTGTCCCTGGTACTGAAAACACTATCCCTGTCCTTGGTACTGAAAACACTACCCCTGTCCCTGGTGCTGAAAACACTACCCCTGTCCCTGGTGCTGAAAACACTACCCCTGTCCCTGGTACTGAAAATACTATCCCTGTCCCTGGTGCTGAAAATACTGTCCCTGTCCCTGGTGCTGAAAACACTATCCCTGTCCCTGGTGCTGAAAACACTATCCCTGTCCCTGGTGCTGAAAACACCATCCTTGTCCCTGGTGCTAAAAACACCATCCCTGTCCCTGGTACTGAAAACACTACCCATCTTTTTCTGTCAGCGACATCGCATTTTTGCCTCATAGTTTGCCATGGGATAGGATTGACTTAACTTACAACATTAAAAGAATGACCACAAAATTACTCTGAAAATCCAGTTTTGCCCTCCTGAAATTGAATTGAATACCTTTAAAGCTACAACACGTACGTACCTGATGACATGATGATGATGCTACAGAACAGGGCCATTTCCGTCTCCGTCAATGACAACACGTTGATGGCCTTCCAGAACTGGTACTTGGGCTCCATGATCGGCCACAAGCTCAGCGACCGCATCGCTTCCAACGTAACGACCACGCCGGAGTACCCGATATAGAATTTCAAATCGTAAAGCAACCGGGACGCTATGACCAGACACACTTCGTAGCTACTATATTTTAGCAGTGTAACCTGCGGGTTAAAAAACAATTTCATCATGAAGACACTTATTTTCATAAGTTTTATTTTTAGTTATTTAAGTTTTGCAAAATTTACACCGTGTAGTTTGAAGAACTAAAAAGCAGCGAGGGTGCCACTAGTGCATATTAAGCAGAAAGACTTTAATTTTGAAAAGAATCTTTTCAAAATTAGATGAAAGAGATTGACTCAGGAAAGATGCAAGAATGTGGCAAGCAGGGGCATTTTCCAACCAACCAAAATTACAGGAGCAAAATGCCAGCAGAGAGAATTCACTCCAGCGCATGCAGAAGTTAGCTTTAAGAAAAGCAGCCAACGAAAACCCTACTAACATAAAGTGACAAACAATTTAACTATGCCTCCTAGCTGCTCATATTAAGACTGCAGTAAAAAGCAGCTTGACAATTGTGCATCCAACAAGCCTCTAGCACAACCTACTATTGCTGTTAACCATGACAACTTCTTGAACAAGCAAGAAAGTTTTTCAGTGGGCCTTTCAATGTGCCAAACTTTGCAGAGGCTGACTATAGAGTATCTTGTAGCAGCATCATCTAAGAAAATCAAGAAAATTAGTTCTTCCCTTACCTGGTCATTTAAGTCCAACTCTAAGAAGCCAGGTATCCCTTTAGCGAACTTGGCCATTGCCTCGATGCCCCGGACTGTCTCCTTCTGTAGAGCGTCTAAGATGCGTTGTACGTCAGACAGAACCACTCCAGACTTGGGGAACAGGGCGTCCAGTATGCCCTCTCCTGGGGGGAAGGGCTTGTCGTACAACTTGTGATCCTAAACAGAGACCGCAGGCAGTCAGGACAGGCATAAAGCTCTGAGTATGTTCAGTCATATGTATGACTATGTCTGGGTAGAGGCTTCGATCTGATAAAATTGGTGATTCTACTGGTAAAGATCCCGGATGGTCTGTCAACAGAAACTCTGATCGAGATCCCAATTGGAGGCTGTAAATTTTAATATATTTGCTTAAAAGACAGTCAGAACTTTTCAACTTTGATACATGTCACTATAAATCGATGGGTCGACTTGAAATTTAGGATTTGAAAATGGGAAACCAGCCTAACACATTAAAACTTTATAATCTGATACAATCTATGTTCCCCTTCTTTATACATCTAAGCTGTACAGATAAATTTATATTTCTAATGAGCTTAGACAAACCTTCTGTATTGAAACATATCTGTTCTTACATTTTTGCCATTACTAAGAAACGAGAAGAAACCGAATTCACTTGATTGTAGCTAGCGCTACTTGACGATGTATGTATGTAACGTTATCTATATTCCATCCTTTTTTTGTGACCTGTACTTAACCCAGTGGGTATGTGTGTACAATAAAGGTCTTCATTCATTCATTCATTAAAAGCATCCTGATCAGAGTCTCTGTCAGGATCTCTACCGGTAAAAACACTGACTCTACCAGACCAGAGTCTCTACCCCTATAAACTACCACCTGGATGTATAGTATTACATAAAATACAATTAAAAGCATGTAACATTTTTGAATAGCTCATCATAAAAGATGGCAATACTGCAATTCTTTACCATGGTGTTCTCTTTGATCTTCTTGCGTATGACCTCCATCTTGGCGTGGGTGATGCAGGTCTCCTCGTACACCCTGACAATGCTGTCAATCATCACCTTCAGCTGGATCTCGTGTTCCGCCTCGTCAAACACGCTGTCCTTCTTACTCTGCAGTTCCTGGATTATCTTCTCCCGCTCAACCTTCGGCATTCTCCCAAAACGGACAGCTGAAACAACAATTCAGAGACCTCCATGAAATACGTAGATCTTGTGTGATGGTGACTGTGTCCTCTTCTCATTCACCATGGTGTCTGCAAATCTTTCTTGATAGGCAAGGGAAACAATTCCAGCTGTCAAGGAGGTCAGTGCAGCAGAGACCCCTGTGGAATTGCTTTAGTACTGCAACACTGCCAACATGACATGCAAATAGCACTTGGGTCACAAAGCTGATGAAGACTGAGCAATTCAGTCGAACAGTTTAATTTTCTTCATGTATTTTACCAACTCAGATGAACTTTCATGCTAGAATAGTACGTGGTTGGGGAAGGTAGTTCAGCACCAAGGAAAGGGACGGTAAATGTGTTTGTTGTCAAAACGCAAGCAAAAGAAAAGCAAAGAGACCAACTCACAGTCGTGTGACATCCCAGCGTTAAGGCACTTCTGGAAGCGGCAGTACTGGCACTTATTCCGGCTGCGTCTGTGGACGGTACACGAGCCGTCACACGGCTTGTACGTCAGGTTCTTACGTATCGTGCGGCGGAAGAAGCCCTAACAGGAAAAGAGAACATTTGTTGAGACTCCTGGATACATCAAAAGGCATAGTATAGCTTGTACTCCCTAGAGTTTAATGCAAAATATTCAGTTTAAAGAGATGTAAAGCAAATAGCAATGATGGCATTTACCTTTAACAATAGGTTGAGGTCAGAAGCCAACAAACAGATACACATGTGCACAACAACCCAATAATAATACACGTCATGTACTTCATTCCCTTGCTTCATTAATATTCCTCGTAACAAAACCCGACTTAAAAATATTAATGTATGGTGCAGTTAATAAACATATGTCAAGTTTCTATTTCTAAACTTTATTTTGAGGAACACACTATTATAATAATAAATTTTATTACTTCTAGCTACCAACAAATTTTACAAAACGGGATGGACAAAAAATTGAAACCTACCTTACACCCCTCACATGAGTGGACACCATAGTGGAAGCCTGACGCCTTGTCATTACAGATCTTACATGGGATGATCAGCACTGTTTCACCAGTATCTACAGATGCAAAATCTGCACACAAAACAGAAACATGGAATAACATGGTTAGTATACTTAGGAGATATGACTTTCCATCAAGACATCATGATCACTTCTATGTATAGGGGTATATATCCTGGCTTGTTACACCTGTATAATATAATACATAATTTGGTGTTCCATCAAGTTGATGCAAAACATTCACTTCTATGAATTTCAGGTGTAGCAGGCCAGAAAATACCCCTGGCCAATGTATACCTGGGTACATTCTGGCCAGGGGTATATCCTGGCTTGCTACACCTGTATAGTATAATACATAATTTGGTATTCCAACACAGTATACATCTGTACTTGGCCCAGACTTGAACTTCCAACGGTCAAACACACAATCACACATCACATGTACTATATATGTAGCTCCTGGCAGCCTACTGAAGGAAAACATGTTTTCTTCCCATTTGCTGAAAATTGGTACAATTTCTTAACACCATTAGTTAGAGTGTTGGTACAGTGTAATCTTGGCACAGGTTCTGTGTAGTCAATTTCACTAAATTACAGGTCAGTGATGCTCACAACATGTAATTCTGCAGGTTACAAAAAGGATTTTGGCTGGAATTGCGCCATTGCTGAGATTACTGGTAGTCAGTAATAGTGTTATTAAATAATGTATTAATATCTGAATGTTTCCATCTTGTTCATGTATAAGGCCATACTGTTTCAATATGCTGTTTCATCTTTAAACATTTTACAGGCTGGTTTCAGACCTGCACAGAAACTTGCTACTATACACACATTACATGTACAATATTGTATTACCAAATTCCCACGAAATGAAGTTAAACTAAAAGAAAACAACACAGACTTCCAAGAATTTCCATTGACGTATAAATCATTTTCTGAGAATCTAAATAAGGAACATAGTCATTTGCACTGACTGTGCAAAGTGAAAAACAAGTTAACAATGTCTACTGTTAATGATACATTATTACAAGTTGTTAACCTTATATTTATGAGATCAGACTGCGTACATTTATACACATGCTGAGAAGAATTGTTGTATTCAGGTGCCGTCAAGTAGAATTAATGCACAAATGTACAGTCTGAGAAAGTCTGATATCCCATTCACATTGGCCAATTCAGCGTAAAAACGATTAGAGTTCATACATAGGCACTCATTTCTATTCCCAATGTAACACATTATAGGTATGAATACAATGTGACTTGAATGTGGTGAGTCAGGGTGCTAACACTTGTTATTCTAACAAAAATTGTACTGTAACTGTTTGTTTGACAAAATGACAACAGAAGTATGGAAACGAGAAGCAATTTCACATCAAGAGAAGAACAGGGTGTATTTAGATGCCTATAAAATTTGTATTGCCAAAGTTTGCATACAGTACTGTATGGGGTTCTCTTCAGATGAATGTTGATGCTCTCAAAATGCTTTTTATTAACGGTATTTGATCAATCAAAAGATAAATGTTCCCATTGAGATTTAATTTCTGACTGTTGATATCAGAGGAACCAAGCTACAAGAGCCAAACCTTAAACAGCAAGTTTCCCAGATCATTGGTGATTTGTGAATTGCTTTCATCTTCAGATGGGTGACTTAATGGTCAGATTCAATCAACTATTAACACAAGGCCCAGGTGTAGCTCCAACTTCAAAACAAGAACACCAGCCAACTTGGCATCCAAATGCCAATTATGTAACATTACATTCATTTTTCTCCATCATCTTGACATTTTAGAACTATAGATAGTCTATTGTGTATGAAAAGCCTTTCTAATTCTTCTAGAACTACAGGTAAATGATAAAAGATTGTACTGAATGGTACATGTACAGGGCATCTAATCTTAATTGAAATATGGATTCATTAATATTGCTAAATAAAACATATTTATGTTACATTTCACTGTCAGTAGTGGGATAGACAGGAGCAATAGCATAGTGAGTGAGTAAGTGAGTGAGTGTGTATAGCCGTCTTTCACAAACACAGTTTACACGAAATAAAGGTACACAAGAAACATGTTTAAAGAGTAACAGGGCTGACATATAGTTGGGCACATCAGATGGAGAGATAGATTAGATAGTGCGACTTGCACTTGGACATGGCTAGAAGCCAACTCAACGACAACTGTCGTACATTCCCCTCACTAGCTGCTGTCACGTACACCATCCCAACATTTCTACATGCGCAGCAGACTCACTTGATAAGGCCACACCAATTTCATTTGTTGGTTCTTGGATTCGCCCGCTTCATTTAAAAAAAAAGTTGATTCAGGATCTGAATCATCTCCGAAATATTTTGGTCCCAACAGTTGAAGAAAGTCCCTTCTCTTCAGAGTTGTTACAGTTTTTCCATCTATCAATGCAGTGATATCGATTAAAAGTTTTAAAGTCATTGTCAGAGTTGCAAAGCAGTCTGGTATGTTGACTTCATGGCTTCTATCATAGCATTAGATCTAGGCTTGTTTTTATGTTATCTTTTTTCGCCCTGTCATTTCATATTTTTTGGGGAAAAATCCAAGAACCAACAAATCAAATTGGCCTGGCCCAAGCTTGCAAAACATGTACATGTGGAGAGGGTGAAGGTTAATCCATGTGTGCATGTTCCATGGAGTTTGAAGATATCAGTCATAATAAACAGTATCCAGACTGCAGACAATTATAGCTTCCAAATGTTCTCCACCTATCTATCATTCAATGACAGCTTGTCTTTGGCTCACACTGTTAAAAAAAGTTTTTGAGGAATCATCTGAAATCCATCACATTTTTGCATAACAAACAATCAGATTCCAAATCTGATTTACTGATCTTGCAGTAGGATTGCTAATCACACAATCAAATCATAATTATGTACCAACTAATTAAGATACTTCTGTGCAATTAATGGTTAATGAATATATAACTTCGTCAGACTACGTCCTCAGCATAACAACTATTAACTGCAAAGGCCTCTTCATACTTATTGTAAATCGACATGAGTCAAGGAAAACCAGGCAGAATGAAGAATTGCTAGAGCAAGAATTTCTAGAATGTACTTGAAATATCCAGGAATTTTTCATTCAGACAGCATTCTGGTTCATTCTGCCCCTTGTGTCAGAAGCGGGTATGTTTAAGTGTTACAATATGGCACAGTAACTCAGGGGCAACAGGCGGCCAGCCAAGCTAAAATAGAGCTGGAACGCGCAGTTGTAACAAAACGGCTATAACACGATAAGCTGGGCAGAATGTGTATTTATGAGTGGGTAAGCGGATTACGGCATGTAGGTCAGCCATCTGCGTAACGACTGCTTACACGGCACAGCTCCGCCGAACCCGATATCCACGCCTCAGTAAGTCCCTGCCAAGGTATCCGTCTGGAGGTCAACGAACCTTCTGGTGATTTATGGTTCTCTTACTACACTTGTCAAGGGGAAAACAGCCAAGTGGTAAATCCAAACACATTTTTTTTAACGGAGTGGTTCAATGCAAGGCCTGTACGACCACTTCTCGGCATTGAACTAGAAATATGAGAGAAACATGGCTATGTCAAGAGATGGCGGTGAATGTTTGATATGAAAGCCTGTAGATTCTAGGTTGGTGGGAAACACTTGTCATGGAGGGAATTCCAAAGCTTGGGCGTACGGGGAAAGAAACTGTCACTGCAAAAAGATTTCGAACAAGGAATTTGGACGGTGAAGTTGTGTGAGCTAGTGGAGAACCTAGTGGAACGCTTAAAATAAAAGTTCTGAGTGGTGGAACTAGTCGAGTGAGTTCTTGGCACATCTAAACATTATGGGTTAAACATACAGTACTTACTGTCACATTAGCATTAAGTATATTCAATGTTAATGTTAGGGCTAACATAAGAATCAATATCATATGTCCAGTTATAATTTACTACTTCAAAGTCAAAGTTCCTGTACACAACTATAACTTCTTGAACTTGCCAGCTGCCATCATCAAGGCATAATAGACTGGGAGAAGGGCCAAGGTTATATTGACACTGAGATGAGACACCCTGGAATAGGCTTGAGCAACTTGGATCAGAAAATTTACACACTGTGAGCCTCAGATTATGGGGGGGTAGTACTAACTGAGGGCCTGCAAGGGGGGATCCCGACAACGCTCTACGCTGAATTCAGAAACCTGTCGATTACGCTTTACGATAAATTCCAAGTGGCTACAACGCATTACGTAGAATTAAAACGTCGAATACGCTCTACGCAAAAATATTGGAGCGGTCTGTCTACGCTCTACGTAGAATTAAAACGGCCGATTACGCTCTACGGAAAAGGGCTTGCGGGCCCCCCTAACTCTGACTGAGTCAATTTCTTCCTCCCTTCCTCCCACTTTGAGTACTATATATCAAAGGTTCATTCACCATGGATAGAAAGATTAATCACGTGCCAAACCACACTCTATAATTGGTAGTGTTTCAGTATTAAACAATATGTAAAAAGGTGAAGAAAGGGTTACATAATATATTACCTGATACATGTATGTTGGCAAAACCTTGAGTTTATTCACAAAAGTTGAACCATGTACAGCTTTAAGGCAAGAATAATCTGTTCTTTTGTTTGCTGGATTTTTCCATGAAAAAAAAACTACTGAATAGATGTTTATCATTCCTGGGCATGGAAGTATTGTTTTGGGTGGGTGAGGTGTGGGTTTGTGTGTCTGTTTGTCTGCACAGAGAGCAGGTTGACAGCACATGGGTGAAAAGAAGAGTGATGACAGGCAGAATGACAGGAGGTCATAGGTTTTAGAATCTGGCCAAGAAGTTTGAAAGTCTCAGAGTTCTTGTTGTTTTCTTTTTCTAATTAAGACATGACTAAGTACTAGTATGTTAGTGAAGACAATCTGAAAGAACTTACTAATAGGCCTTGACTCACATTACTAGTAACTTATCTAAACCAGTAGTTGGGTAGAGAATTGTATGATTTTCAAATTATAACTGCCCAGGTTTTTGACAGTCCACTACCCCTAATAATTGGCTATTACTATTTTCTACCCAAACATCTACTTGCAAATAAATACTAACCTCCATATGACCCCTGTCTTTTACAGGACAGGTAATTACTACATAACCCCTGGTGTGCAATAACAAAAGGTCTCCTGAGGGCATTATTACAAAAGTTCATCCATGCTTGTTTACCATGTTATGAAAAGGTTAAACTATTACCAATTTGGATTCTATCAATTAGAAAAAAAATTCACCATACAAATAAAGTATGTTGGATTAGTGACATAAACTGGACATAGAGGTGTAGCAAAACTATTCACATAAAATGTCATTATTGTATATATTATGACTCATTTGAAGGTTCCTAGAGTAATATGCTAAGGAATATAGAAATATTATATTTCTGTATTTCTAGCCCTGCTTTAGGTTGGTAAATTAATAGGATAGCACCCAGGCTGCAGCCTAATGCCAGGATTGGGAATCCTAATGTTATATTGGCTACCTGCCAACAACTCACTCACTATAGTTTATTGTCTGTTGTTCAGCATCTCCCGAGGAGTTAGACATGCCTACGCTGAGATTGGTGGTGTGATTAAGTGTAAAGTGGGTGTACCATACTGTGTGATGCATCTCAAATGATTTTAACTCGTTTGTCTAATGGGGTGGCATGAACTTGTGTAGTAGTTGTTATCCTGATAGGATTTATAAAATATATAGTCTGTTGCATGTTCAAGTGGTCCGAACGACTATCTAAAGGCCTATATTAGATTATGTACAAACGTTGGGGTGTTATTTCTATAATCAATCCGGACAATTTTACCCTAGTGCGAATGTAGCCTATGAAATCTCCCATATTCTAGGTGAATTATTGTAAATAGGATGACACCCAGGCTGTCAGCTTGAGCTTCTTTTCATTTGCAGATGATGGCATTAATACTAGTATGCCAGGCATGAACTTCAACTTGGATTATCCCAAATGCGATGAACTGGATTGTTGGGAGCATCTGGCATAGAGGAATACAGATTTCCCAAACGGCTGCTTTCCAGCACATGTCGGATCGGGTAATCTGCCATTCTCGTCTTTGCTCCTTTGGACACACCTTTTCTTTTTACCAACGATGCATCAACTTGGTTGGTGTGCGCCCTTAAACATTCCAAAAAGTCAACTTAGCCATCCATGCAGCAGGTATACGCTATATTCTTACAAAAACAGCTCATAGTCTGAATATTGAAGCCTTAATGATACGATGTGTATCTCCATCATTCTCCTTTGCATTGTATGCAAGAGAACGATTTTTGACACCAACAAAACAGACACAGTTAAGTAGTGGCTAACTTCACACTTTTCAGTAAAGAGTGGGGCGTGACTATTCTATTGTTGTTTATATATCTGTAATTATGATAAAACTGAATATATTTCAGTCTTTTTCAGAATAGCAAAGTTCTTTCTATCACAACCATTTATTTTTCAAGCCAACATTTCAATGACCTTCTGTCATCTTCATCAGGGCAATTCTGACTGGTTTACTGTGCACTGACACTAGATGTTACTTGGTGCATAGTGCACTAAAGGTGTTACATACATAGTTCATAGTGCACTATGCACCAAGTAACATCTAGCGTCGGTGCACAGTAAACCAGTCAGAATTGCCCTGATGAAGATGACAGAAGGTCATTGAAACGTTGGCTTGAAAAATAAATGGCTGTGATAGAAAGAACTTTGCTATTCAGTCATTTACCAACCTGATGAAATTATTTACGGATGAATATATTTCAGGTCTCAAACGGCCAAAGTTTCCAAACAATGATGTATGTGACCATGTGACTGCCGGAAGACACATCCCTCAGATAGTGATACACCAAAATCCCTGGGCTTCATGGAACTGAATGCTTGATAATACTGTGTGATATCTAAAGTGGAATCCAATCAACAACATCTATCTGTCCCTCAATCCAGGCCTCTCTATCTATACTCCAATCCTCTTCATTCTCCAAAGTACAACCCTTTTTAAAGGTAAAGGTAAAGCATGTCCAACTTGAATGTAGGACTTGAGATGATGAGGAGTGTTTTTTCGATAGCTAGGAGTGCAAAGCAACTTCACCGCAGTTCACATTTTCAGAAAAGGGCATGCCAGGTCGCCCGTACCATTAAATACATCAATAAGTGCGTTGGGTTCTTTTACCTCATATTAATAATGCATTAAACATTCCCTACATAGGTCCTCATCAAAAACAACAAATGCAACCCATCACAAGCATGCCCAGCGGGGCTTGAACCCCATCCCTCTGGATCCGCGGGATTTGATCCTTGTACACAGTGCCCTGCCTGCCCTATGTTTTTGTTACCGCACGTTGGACTCCTAATTTTGATTTATGTCAGAGGACACTACAGGTAACTACTAGCACTCCAGCTGTCATAGTGAGGTTAAGGATTACTTTACTTTACCAGAAGTCTACGGCTTTTTTGAGTTCTTGCCATCACATATGGAAGGCATATGAACAACCTTGTTCCAAGTGCAGCATGTGCACAGTATGCTAACGTCATGAGAATTTCTCATCTAACGTTTGAAAAGGGAAATTCTGTACTCAGGTGGCAAAAGAATATTATGTAAGTGCAATTAACAAGAACTTTCGACATGCTGATACAATGTACAGTTTATAGGTAACCTACCTTTAAAGTATAGGTCATATGCCACCAATTAACCTGGGTTACAGTGTGTTAATGTTACATCTAAAAAAATTACATGGTTTAGTTGTGCCAAAATCTCAGACATTTTGGCAGTGAAGACACATTTGCTCTTACTAGAGGTAGCCTTGAATTGCTACCCTGAAGGGCAATATAAAACCAGAGAAAGTCACGTAAACTTCTCATTTTACATCCACCATGTAAACATCATCATCACTTATCTATAACCTCTTCCTATAGGTCACTTCATCCTGGGAGTTGAGCGGCAAAGGAGACTAGAGTGGTATTTTTCTAGACGCCTAAATGTCTGTATGGATGACCTTATATGCCAGGGATTGAGATAGCAACTTATTATGACCTAGAAAGCAGGGAATGCTGAAAATTGTAGATATTACATAATTCTCACAACATGCAACACTGAAGCAATTTACTGACAAAAATGTATTTGGAGCCCTGAAACTGTGTTTCTTTCTAGTAGACAATAAAGGAAGACACAGCTTTTATATATGAACAAGAGTGTGTTATGACTTAAGCATCAAGCCAACAATGACGCAAGTAACAGTATTCTGTATTACATAAAACCTTTTGGCATTCAACTGTAAAAGTGCAGGGCTCATAATATGTATAAGCCTTCCATTCTGTACTCTTTTATCTTACAGCTTTGAGTCTGACCTACAATTTGTACTTTAGTTCACATGAAATGTTATACAAAATGTATTATGTAATATCGCAAACTTTGAGATTGTTACTCGGATTAAGCAACTGGGTAGCCCCTATCCAGTTGCTTGAGGGACAATTTCCTTGTGTATCTCATTACCAGGATGTCTAATAACTTTTGTCGAAGTACCAAGTCTCCTTTCAGGAACTGTAGAAAAGGCCATAACTCAATCGATAATCACAAATCGATACATATACTGTCTGTATTCTCATCTCTATACAAATGTATAGGTAATCATTTGTTACAATTTCCCAAGTTATCGAGTTAAAACAGATAGGGGACTTCATCATGGCCCACGCCAAATTGGAATATAGGACAAAACTTCCCTTTAAGTCAGACAAATACGGGTAGTAATTTTATAAAGACACAATGATACATGACACAATAAAATTCAATCACGATCGTTGTCAATTATAGACATTATATATGTCTGTATTTCTTCATATTTGAAAACAAAAAAATACAGACATATATTGATAATGATATCCTGTTGGCAAATGAGAAGTAAGCTGGCATCCAGGCCTGTTGGCAACATACATGCTGTAACATGCATGAATGCATGACAATACAGTGTGAATGTGACATTTTCATTTATACCTGGGCCACGATTACGTTCGATACGGGTGTTCCAGCCCATGTGATAACTAGCGATACGGCTTAGGGTTCTTTACGCGTACAGCCTGGGCTTTCAAATGTTCCGTAGAATAATTCGAATGCATCTCGTGCGCACCAAGTGATCCGCTTCTGAAACTTCGAATACCGAATTCGGATGATGGAATTGATGCTGTTACACCTTTTGTTCAGATACACCAAATTTAGGCACATTTCACATTGAAATGTCTGCTCTCTCTGGTGGGTATGACATACTACTAATAAAATACTACACGGTGTATTCTGCATCACCCTCGCTTCCAGCCCTCCCAAGGATCAGATCTCCCTCCGGCCCTGTAGTATTCTGGTCTGTGTATCTGGGGCTAGAAAAACCCCTCAGTGTGCAGGCATAGTGACACTGCCAGCCCATGCACGGGTGACATTGACATTGACAAAGTCATGGGCACCAAGCCAGAAACATAACCATGTGTGCCATGTTATCTAATCTACTTTTAATCAACATCAGCACACTCAAGTACATCCTATAACCAGCTTGGGATATATAGATCATGCTTTGAAAGTTTGAAACCGAGTTCTGAAACTTCATCTTCTGGTACAGAAACTTGACTATTCTTTATTGATTAAAGATACTGGTGGTTATCAAAACAGTCTTGGTAAATTCTATTGGAACATCTATACAAAGACAATTCAAACTCTACCACTGGATAAATCATGGAGACTTCTGGATGTTTTGAGTGATATCTCCTTAGTGTGTGAAAGTCCATGGTTTCATCTGCAAGCCTTTAAGGGAAGATTTCAATTTCAAGGTTGCTGAGACAGTTAAACTGACATTGTCTTATCTGGGAATGTTCCAAGTTTCCTGTTGTGACTACAGATTTGTGTATTATTGTACCAGAATAGATGAATCTGTACTTGAACTCTGAGCCTGTCATCTTGTGTGAGTAATCGTGCTGATTGGGCAGCCAATACGAGTTACAGGAAAGCACACCTGCAGCTCAGGAAACCAGACCAAAACAAGACTTCACACCCAGTCTGGGCCGAAGGAGGTAATTTACTGTGTTCTCGGAGTCAGTATTGTGCAGAGAAAATTAAATCATTCTAGAAAGGTAACATAAAATGCAAAGCAAATGCATAATGTTTACCTTCGCATATGGTCTGCTTTTAATTTTTACTCAAACACTGTGACATAGAGCTGTGTACCGGTACGCAGTACCGATACTGTACCGGAAAAATTGATTAGGTACAGGTCCAAAATACCTAATCCCTCAGTACCGGTACTGTACCTAAACAATTTCACACCAATTTTATGCCTATTTGTGACCTCAAATGTGTAAATAGCTGGTTAACAATGGGTCACTGTGTAAGGACAGTGTGTTCATGAAAACAAAAACATCTTTACTTTTACCTATATTTTATCTGAACATTCTCCATAAACAAAAATTAAACCTATATCAATGTTTTTCTTGTTATTACAGGAGTTCAGAAGAGCATATACATTGCTCGAATTGTTCAGGTACAGGTTCAGGTCCGGACCTGTACCTAAACCTGTGTACCTGTACCTGTACCTGTACCTAAAATTTGTTTAGGTACACAGCTCTACTGTGACACATTCATGTATATGGTCAGACAGGAGTCTAAATCCCTCCTGCTATAAAATTGCAACATAATGTAACCTAACACTAGTTACCATGGTAAGAGAGTCTGGTTCAGGTCATTGATCTTATTAGTTTGGAGAAGAAGAGAAAGAAACTGAGAAAAAAACAAAATATTTTCCTAAGATATACTGTATGACTACAACTTACAAGTGGAATTGTCTGGCATCATTGTAGTTGACTCATAACCTATAGGTCGTGTTGAAATCCTTGTGATCTCCTTTTTCTATCATGTCAATAATTCCTGATACAAGAAACAAATTCTGAACTGCCTAACCTTGAGAAAGGCCTTCTTCTAATCATATCTTACCTTCAGGAACTTGAAAAATTGCCAACACATTAATCTTATGATACTGACACTGATACTGTGCTAAATAAAAATGGTTATCAAAATTGAATATTAACTGAACTAAAATCATACTGGTTGTAGGCAAATATGTACAAATAATGTGTCTTACTCAAACACATTCATATACTAGTATATGGGTGACAGGAGTCTAAATCCCTCCTGCTATAAAATTGCAACATGATGTAACCTAACACTAGTTACCATCCTCTGGTTCAGGTCATTGACCTTTTTGGTTTGGAAAAGAAGAAGAAGAGGAAGAAACTGAGCAAAAACAAAATGTTTTCCTTCGGTAAATATGTAAACATAACAATGTGTTCAGTACACAGAAATGCAGAAATGGTGTAGAGGAACTGACTTTTCTCTGTTTTGACGGTGACTTGCGCCCTGTCCACCTCAGGCTGTGCGTTGTTTGTTGTAGTTTCCTGGAACAGACGGGTCGGTGTCTCCGCCATAGTCGTGTCCGCCATAGAAGTCATTCAAATCTCCAATCTACAGGTAAAAACGTTAAAAGAAAAAATTATTTCTCGATAACTTTAAATGGCGCATACCAGGTTTTATTTATTATTAATGGCCATTAAATCGTAATAATTTTGAATTATTTGGAAAGAAGGAATATGTTAGTCACTTCTAAAAACTTCATAATCTAAAATTTGCATATAGTTCATTTTATTTAGATATCTCTGAAACGTTTTAACAGTGGCTGTACCTTCCAGTTCTACACTAACGTTATAACGTCGTACAAAAATCAAACTGTTGTTTTGAGCTAAATCTAGCAAGTACAAAAATGTACCAGCACTCTACGCCAAGTATCGCCATATTGATCCAAAGAATCCTCCTACACAACTGACAACTTGGATCCATTAAACCACAGCCCCCGGACGCACACACATCTAACTTTGACCCACTGAATCTTTCCAACCATGAGCGCTGACCCAGTGATACAAAATCCTAACTCCGCCCCTCCCCCCAAGCACTTTTGTTGACGTATTTTCGTACCACAACAGAACTCAGAAACGTCAAGCAATGTTTCTACTTACTTGCACGCCGAGAAGGATGATTTGGGTCAGTAGAATTGTACCTGAATGGTCTTGATAAAGATAACGGAGCTAATCTACGTCGAGAAAAACACGGCATCGTCGGCAGCAGTCACTTCGAGGGAAACCATCAATCACATGCTTGTTTGGTTGCGTTCATATACTTAATCATTATGGAGTTACATAAAACGACGGGGAGTGTGGTTCGTAACACTCAGTGCAATTGTATCTACGTAAAGAAATCATAAATTAGATTTTAAACGAGGGAAACTTTCTTCTTGATTTAGTTCTTGCGACGTGAGGAAAGACAGTAATTATAATGTATCACTACGTTTGTTGCGTTTGGTTGCGCACGGAAGATTTCAAGAGGTCACTAGAGTTCAGAATGATACTAACAAAATAAAAGCTGAACAAAATGTCTTGCTTTGCTGAAATTATTGGATTTTTCTGTTCTTAAATGTCACCTAAGATCATATATCTTGTATTTAAATTCAGATCATGCCGAACTTAAATCGTGGTCTGCTCAGTGACTGAAAGAACTGGTAAACTAAAGGCCACAGGTGCTTCGTCCAACATTTTATTGTTTCATTTTGGTCTCTTAAGTTATCGGCAGAAAATCATGGAACAGGATAGCTAACTAAATTCTTTTATCATGGCGTCTTGGTGTAAGTTTTAAGAGCTACTAATTGAATAAAAGTGAGAACATAAAAATACCCTTTTTAGAGCCTTCCTAGAGTCCAAAGTTCGCCCAAATAAAGGGTCAAACAAAGGGTACCGGCCAAGAGCACACACGGTGACTCAGCTGTCTAGATCACACACCGGTCTACCCATAATGTTGGTTGTTTTCTTATGTATACTCATTATTTTACTCATCGCTACTCATCAACAATGATGCTCCTGGGAGATTAGCGTTGCTACATCGTATCCAAGGTTTTAAATCTAAATGTACTTAAACGATTACGATTGATATCCTTAGCGAAACGACGCATACAATACTATGATATAAAAGATTAGCAGTGAATCTACGTTCTACTTTTCTCCATGTTTAACCCACAATCTGACCTAAATAGCGTTATACAACGTCCATTATGTGAGGCATTACGAACTACCCCAGATATTTAGTCTATCAACAGAATGTTACATACTTACACTACAGCCAAGGCTAGACAAGCAGTATGTTGTTGTCACACAGCACACGACAGGTGTAGCGCCACGGTGCTGTGAATTTATGGCTCAGGTCAAACCGTTTGAAAACAGGAGGTAATGCAACAGACGTTCCTACTAGGGTACAGCTGTTGCGACTACTATATGGAAGCTTATATAATGAGTTCTAACACTCCCTCTAGCATAGCCTCCAGACGGAACACCTTTCCCTGACGACACCGTCTGGACAGTTGACTTTTCGAGGGTCTTTTAGGAGTTTCTGTGTTTCTGGTTTATCGATATCATTTTTGTATTGTTCTTGAAGGTTAACTTTGCTGTGGTATACACGCGCATATATTTCTGTAAATTTGAATTACATACTTTTTGATGATAAACAGAATGAAATGTAAGGCATTATTGTCACGCACGCAAATGACCACGTGGGTATCCTTTATTCCAAGCAAGTTTTCATAAAAACCCTATCCTCGGCCCATGTATGCTGCATCGCCAGTGAGCCGAGGGAGAGTGAAAAATGTCCCGTCAAAATGTGTGCCCGACGTGACAGACAGTTTTTTTTCCTTGTTTTTCTCGACATTAACGCGTCACCAGTTGGCGAACTGTCGCAGCGGGCGCCAAGAATGACTTCCTGGCCAAACCAACAATGTGCGCGTATATTTTTCACCATTTTGAACATGAACGAGGAACATCGTAGACCTACAAATATACTTCAACGTAGATTTGCGTCAATTGAAAAACAAGTGTTAGACTGAGCGTGAGAGAAACACGTGCTCACTGTGGCACGTGGCTGGTAACAGGTGAACAGGTTGTTTACCTCGGGTGTATCACGTACAGGTAACCAAATAAGTCAGGTATCAGTTTTCTTACTGGAAACAGAAAGCAGATACTAGTAATAATTTTCGAATCACATAAAGTGCCCCCCCCCCCCGAAAAAAATCAACTTCTTGTTGTCGGTGGAAGTTTTTTGATATACATGTAACGTTACAATACTAGTAGCTGAACGTAAGAACTTGTTTATCTGAGATGTAACTTATCTCTTCTCGATACAGCTAGTACGACGTGTGTTGGGTTCTTTTACGTGCAGAAACTTAGCACGACCGAAGCTCCTTGTACATATTGCACCCACGACATACGGCCAACATGTAGGCAAGTAGGTCGCCTGTGTACACAATTTCTCGCTTCCCAACCCTAAGTTGGCCCTTGGGGGCTGTCGCTAGGGGCTGGCCGCTAGGGGCGCTATTTAGTCACTCCAAAGAAGTAGGTTACATCAAAAACAAATGACGTAACTTTCCTGAACTCTTTGACCTTAGCAGGCGGACTTTGAGCAACCTTAGATCACCTTAGCCTGTTGTTCCACGTGTACGCCCACGTAACTCCCATTATGTGTTCACGTGTTTTAAAACCGGATAAAAGGTCGATAGACCGAAGAAATAACGAAAACAGGAACCTAAAAAAAATTTCTCATTACTAGACTTACCATGGAAGTTAATGCGTAAAATATTACTTTCTGTCGATTATTATTATTATACAAAATGATGAAGATTCTCATACAATAAATGCACTGCAATTCTATAGTCATCTGTGATAATACGATTATTTTCAAACTGGTCCAGTTTTATAGAGCAAAAGCAGCTTTAAAGCAAATTGTTGAAACAGATGTCTCAAAAAAAGAATATGGATGAGTCAAAATCCCCAAAATTCTGACGGAAAATGGTTACTGGAAGGGCCCTGGGCTGATCATTTTAGGCTAGTACAACAGTCAACTAGCATGCCATATGGACCAGTAATGGGCTGAGAATGGACTATTTCTTGAGTAAAACGGTGCAATGCTGAAAGGACCTTTAATACTGCACCATATGCCCCTCTCTACTCATTTCAGTTTGGAAACTTGCCAAGTGTGAAGTCAGCACATAGCCCGTGACATACGGGGTTGCCTAGCAACTAGCCTCCACCTTCCAGGTTACCAGCGGTCATAGCTCTATTAGGGACTTGAGTGACAAGCAATTATACTTATAAGGCTTTGAAGTGTTTTACAGTTCATGGTAACAAGGTCCACGAAAGGTTTTTTTTTTACCAGACAATTACATTTGTCAGAAATAGTCAGGCTACTCGCTGTGGGAAGAATATGTATTACAGACAATCACCAAGATCAAAATTGATTCCATTTTTCAATTTCATTGGACGTTCTTGCAAGCTGATGTTGACTGGGACGTCAAAGTGGACAAGTGGTGGGTTGATTAAAAGCGCTCCTTGCTGCTCTCCCACTTACTACCAGTGGTAGCTAGCGAAATGATAGAGTGGGCAAATGCTACAGGGGATGGCACCCAGGCTAGGCAAACATATTAGTGCAGGGAAATTCATGTCCAGCCACTGCAAAATGAACTCCAGTTGCTAGAGGGCCCCATTGACACGTCAAATTTAGAACCAAGGACAAGGGCAGTAGTCTCCTGGTGCCAAATTCAGTACCAAGGACCTGAATATGAATGCAACAAGAGATGGGAAAATTGATCATCGTATTTCTTAGTCACTCCAGGAAAATGAAAAAAAAGCAAACAAAGCCAATAATAATGATAAACTTTTTCTATCTAAGTATCAAATGGACTAAATCTCCACATAAGTACAAGAAAGACTGGGGAAAATGTTTTATTTAGCATCTTAGCACTCTGAGAACTCTAAGGAGCAGTCTTCACTGACCTTAACATGGGAGTTAATAACAATTCTATCAACATCTATTTCTAAATGTTGACTAAATTATTTCAATTCTCTTTTAGCAAACTTAAGACCTTACCTTAATAAAATTGGTGTACAAGCTCTCTATTAAACTAATAATTATCATTATGAGATCTTATACAGTTTCTTTAGTGCATCCAATCTTGTGTTAATCTGTTCTATCTCACTGCTGTCCGTAAGATCATTTGTAAGTTTTTCCAACAGTTCCTTCACAGCTTGACTCTCCTTTGAGCTCAGAAAATCCACAGACAATTCAAATCTTCCAACTTTCGTCAAGCTGTCTAAGACTTGGTACACAAAACCAGAGTCTTCCTGCACGTAAGAGTTGTTGAGTGCTGTGAGGATCTCCCCCAACAGTCCAAAGCTGATTTCATTCTTGAAGATGTTGGCAAGTTGCTCTCCTCCGATCTTCTTGATGAACTTGTACTTGTCTGGCGTAGTTTTGCAGTAGCGTTTCCAGTCGCGAGCGAACTCGTGGCCATTTCTAGGCAGTTTCTCTTCATCCTACAAAACAAGAAAAAAATGATTAAACAGTGACATTTTTATATGTTTACAAGCTTATGTAGTAATATGTAACTTATGATAAAGAAGGCTCTGTCCCTGTGGCATTGCCAAAAACAATGAAGAGTCGTGTGGCATAACGGTAGAGTGCTCTACTCAGAACCAAGAGGTCCTGGGGTCGAGTCCTGACATGCCACCAATCTTGTGTTTTAATAGGAAAGACACTTTACATGACTTTCCTCACTTAACTCAAGACAAAATGAGTATTGTCCTGTCCTGTATTTGTACTCTGTATTGGTGGTGGCATAAAATAAGTTGATATAACTTGATTGTGCTGTCATCATGTTTGGTCATGAAATGTTGGATTATATAAAAACAACAACAACAACAAAAAAAACAACAACAACGAAGTGCGGACCTGTTTAATCTGCTGCTGTGCAGTGTTCTCCCTGTCTGCCTGTGTTGTAGCGTGGACGTTCCACGGCTGCTTCACGTCCATGTTCTGTAGGTTGTCCTTCTTCTCCAAGGGTCGCAGGTGGGAAGCCAGAACAATGTCCCTGTGGGGGGAAAGTGTGTGTCGTACAATATGGCAGCTTAGGGAGTACTCTCCAAGCAGAGGTTTGGGCTTATTTTTGGTATGTTTTTAGGCTTTTTTTTATCAGGGTTTCTCTTTTGCACTGGAATTTTTGTGTTAAGAAAATTCCAGTGCAAAAAAGAAACCCCTATAAAAAAAGCCTAAAAACACACCAAAAATAACCCCAAACCTCTGCTTGGAGAGTACTTAGGGAGGGTCTGCATGGGGGTCCCAACAACACTCTACTCTACGCTTAAAAATTTGAGAGCCGGCTACGTATTATGCTGAATTCAAGAAGCCTCCCCATTACATTTTACGATAAATTCTGGGTAGCTACAAATAAAGCATTACATGGGATCAAAACGGCGAATTATGCTCTACGTTGAATTAGGTCGGTCCATATATGGTCTATAGAGGATTGAATCAGCCAATTACCCTCTATGGAAAAGGGTATGGGGGGCCTCTCTTAGGGGGGAAATTAGACAAGGTAGAGACAACACCAAGGGGCAAAACCTGGTGAAACAACATGAACCAAGTGAGACACAGCACCTAGTGACCACGTTTAGCAAGATTATAGACGTTGAACGAGGACAACTACATATGGTATGCCAAAAAGCAGTTACTCAAGCAACTGGATATGATTTTGAAAACGTCAGATGTTTCAGCTAGTATCCACTAGCTTTCGTCAGTGACTGAGAGACCAGAGGGGAAAACAGGTTTATAAGCACAACCTATTGATTGATATGCAAATAAA
>NW_017802935.1:3980028-4008371 GCF_001625305.1 Branchiostoma belcheri
TGTTCTCCCTGTCTGCCTGTGTTGTAGCGTGGACGTTCCACGGCTGCTTCACGTCCATGTTCTGTAGGTTGTCCTTCTTCTCCAAGGGTCGCAGGTGGGAAGCCATAACTATGTCCCTGTGGGGGGAAAGTGTGTGTCGTACAATATGGCAGCTTAGGGAGTACTCTCCAAGCAGAGGTTTGGGTTTGGGGTTATTTTTGGTATGTTTTTAGGCTTTTTTTTATCAGGGTTTCTCTTTTGCACTGGAATTTTTGTGTTAAGAAAATTCCAGTGCAAAAAAGAAACCCCTATAAAAAAAGCTTAAAAACACACCAAAAATAACCCCAAACCTCTGCTTGGAGAGTACTTAGGGAGGGTCTGCATGGGGGTCCCAACAACACTGTACTCTACGCTTAAAAATTTGAGAGCCAGCTACGTATTATGCTGAATTCAAGAAGCCTCCCAATTACATTTTACGATGAATTCTGGGTAGCTACAAATAAAGCATTACATGGGATCAAAACGGCGAATTATGGTCTACGTTGAATTAGGTCGGTCCATCTATGGTCTATAGAGGATTGAAACAGCCAATTACCCTCTATCATGGAAAAGGGCATGGGGGGCCTCTCTTAGGGGGAAAATTAGACAAGGTAGAGACAACACCATGGGGCAAAACCTGGTGAAACAACATGAACCAAGTGAGACACAGCACCTAGTGACCATGTTTAGCAGGATAGACTTTGAGTATTATTTCTGACTTTTAGCAGTTGGGAAGGAAATAATATTTGTATAAATAAATAAAAGTATGGAGGGGAAGATAGAATGATCGACTGGGATTGAAATTAATCACAGCAATCCAGAATTATGACAAAATCTGCTTGTAATGGGGCTAAGTAGTAAGAAAATTACGACAAATTTATTTAATGTTTTGGTAAGATATGGGGAGGGGAGCACACCGCTGAATCAGAAATACATGTAAATTATTACCTGAACTCATCGTAGGACCCAACTTGTTGTTTGATGGCCCTGAACTTGGCGTCGTTCTCCCGCTGGTACTTGTGATCAGCCTCCACGGCCGCCGCCAGTTCCCGCTCCAGCTTCCTGAAGTCCAGAACGTCGTCTTCACTGTCCCCGGGCGCCGCCATGTTTGCCATGGCAACGACAACAGTCGCTAGAGTTTCTCAGCAAAAAATCAAAATATTATGCCACAAAGATGAGTCTTGGGAAGCACTGGAGTCCTTAAAAGGGACTTATGTAGCCCACAGTCACCGAAACTTGTGGTAATCTTAAGTAATAACAGAAAAGCTCGAACAGTTGGCGAGTCCAACCTGTTTTGACTGGTGACGTCACCAACTACTTTGGGTCATACCACTCAATGCGAGAGGGGGGTTATTGGTTCATTCAACCACCTGTTGATTCAAGCAATTTTTTTTAAAAAGCAGACTGGAATCTTCCTACCCTGTTTTGGCGCTTCATTGTTGTTTACAGGCCATTACTTACCAGCAGTGGAACCAATATCAATGTGTACTGGCCCCCTCATGCCATGTAGGGTCCTACGAATACCAACGGTTTGTCCTATGATACACTACTCATCCCAATGATGGCATTGAGTCTGTAGTACTGACTTCAGATATGATTTTTAATTCCAAAATGTAACATCTCAGATAACATTAGGGACTGATCACTGTATGTCTTGGGAGGGTTTGGAACAAAACAACAAATGTTCACCACTAGATCATATAGAAGAAAGTGTCCCTTTTCATTGACATAACATAAACCTCAGAGAATTGGGCTAAGAAACAGTACAAAAAATACTTGTGCGGGCACATTTTCTTGAAATGTAGTTTGAGAAGTTTTAAAAACAAGCTACCTCTCCATGAAATAAGTGAAAATTCCCTTATTTATTATAGTTATAAGGTTAGTGCAGACCAAAGTACATAATTTTATGCCACATTAGACTATTATGACATTAGACAAAATACATTGCATACATTTTATGAATGAACATGCACAAATATATTATCAAACAGTTATCTATGATACCTTGAATTACACCTACACCTAGAATTGCAAACACTCCTTGGCAAACATTAAAGACTTCAAGACTGACAAGAAACTTCAGGTGGGTTTGAGATATGCATTCAAACGAGGCCTTCTGGCAGCTACAATGTACAACATGTACTGCACTGTGACTACTAGTATTTTCCAACAACCTACACCTAAAAGTGCAGCATACATGTAACATTACAAGGCTAGACAGGAAGATATTTACTACAAATCACAGTCACAAAACTACATCCCTTTACCTTAGCTATATAATGTTTGTATTGTTTCAGAACCTGTAAGACCTTTACTTCATTTTGCATCCTCCATTCCTGTATTGCAACTATATTGTGTTCAATGTTTGTATTGTTCTGTTCTATGGCTACCTCCTCAACTTGGATCACACATGGTGAGTTGTCATCGCTACATTTCCACCATATTTCCTTTTCTAGACCTTCAAAGTAACTAGTCTCCACCAGACTCCTTTTGCAGGCTGAATAAATCGGCCTAAAAGGGCATATAATTGGTCAAAGGAGTTTCCCGGCCATCGAGAATTCCATTGCACAAAGTCTGTGAGAAGTTGCTATCCTCTTTGAAGCCCACAAATGGGTTTTAACTAGGTGTGAAGTATCCAAGGAGGCCAATTGGACACTCAATGGCTGGGAAACTGGCCAATCATATTAATCTCCAAGCAGATCTTTTGGTGGCCAAAAAAGACAGTATCCAACACGCGGACAGTATCCAGCCGGCCGACAGTATCCAATTGGCCACCGATGGGCCGGCTGTCAGAAAAAAACGGGGCATAGAAAAAGGTCACAATCTTCCCATTCAACCTCTGCTTGGACAGTAACAATTATATGCCCTTTTTAGGCCGATTTATTCAGCCTGCAAAAGGAGTCTGGTGGAGACTACAAAGTAACCTGCTCTGCTATGAATTGAACTTACAGGGTCTATGCTGCTGTACTCCACAGACTGTGGCAATTTTGTTACAGAGGTTATGCTAATGTTCTCCACAGACCCTGCACCTCTCCATGAGTGCACCAAGTTGCGACAGGCAGTCAACAGCCATGTTTGATTTCCCAGCATTTATGGCACCTCGGCTTTTGGTTACTTCAGCAAGTCATCACCAAAATCTCCTTGCGCTATATATTAAACAGCACAACTAACCCTGATGCAGAAGACATAACCTTTGAGTCTTTCCCTACTTGAGCTACAAGTTCTTACACCATTTCTATATATTTCTTTGTGCTAGACATCAATTCTAACATCTGACTGTGTGCGACAATGTTGAGCCTTATCCTAAAGACACTTTATGACGACACTTCTGGTGTAAATAGTTTCACAAGTACGGCAACTTTGTTTGAGACTACAGACATTGACAACTGGAGCAGCATGCCACAACTGTTGAGTACTGTTCACAACATACATGGAATTATTCATCAGAGATTTTAAACTGTACAGAACAGTGTCTGACAGATAAATGCAGTTGTCTTTTCTTCTTCATTCCTTCCTTCATTTTTCAAACCTGTCATGTCTGCATATTGCAGTCTTGTCCTATTCTAACTTTCATCCTTTTGTATCATAAACACGATATATTATGCTTATATTGGTCCATTTGAGGTTGAATCAAAGGTGTTAAGTACAATTTTTTCCTAACTCCAATGCTGCAGAAAATATATGTGTTTGGAAAAGTTTCACATAAAATCTGATGAAGCTTTTTCTATGGGTCTTTCAAGAGCATTTCTGTTAAATTGCAGAGGGGAATAACATGGACATTTTGCAAAGAGGAGAATGCAAGCACAGAAACAATATGGCTTCGTCCTTTGATAAGAGATCTTTATAATTAGCCATGCTAATCTGATTTTAAACTTTTTCACTGATCTTGTAGGGTTAGGGTTACTGTTAAAGCTATGAAGAGTCCAACATGGCCTACCAGCATGTTATATTTAAATCTAATCAAGACAGGTCTTTTTTCAATTCACATTTTTCAAACTTTAAAAGGCTTATAAGTAAAGGCATTTTGCTGAGAGTTTGAAGAGGGAATCATTTTGAGTATTTGCACATTTTCAATTAATGTTTGTCACATTGATTTTCCAGTATGACTACATCATGTATATAATGCAGATCTTTGTAACATTTGCATTTTGGAGTTTTCAGATTTTTTTTTCACAGTGAAAACATGTATATCCCCTAAATCACCCATAGACCCCAGAAATTATCAAAGTTTGGATGATAAATAAATCTATCCATCTAAAAAAAAGCTGAGGAAATGATATTATAATCTCTACATAAATTTTGGAGTATGAGGTATAGGGTATAACGTTGCAGTACAGTGTTCTAGCTAGGATTTTTTCATAGCATAAGGGTCACTTTCGTGGTGCAAAACACGCTATGAGCCAAAATATCTCTCATAACCCCCTGAGACACTATTTCTTGTTTAATGAGGAACAGATTTTGTGAAGTTAAGGTTTTCATTCTGAAGTTATATTTTCATTTTTTTTGCAAGATTTAAGAAGGTTCTCCCTCCCAAAACACCCCTATTCTGGTTGAAAGACAGCATAAAGGTCAAAATTATAGCATAGGGGGTCAAAATCATAACATAGGGGGCCCCAATGCTAAAAAGGCCTGGTGAGAACACTGCAGCAGATTATCTAGCTCTACACCATCTTCTTGGCGTGTTTCTGGTAGTGGAACAGGCTGGTCGCATCCAGTTTTCCGTACATCTGCTCCAGAGCCTCCGCAAACATCTTGGTAACCTAGCAACGGCAACAACAAATTGTTTTGCATTGGTGAAAAGGTAGTCATAAACACAGGTCTAATGTCTAATATTTTGGTTATTGTTTGGCCATCAATAATCCAGTTGTTGTTTTTTTCCGAGTTAAAGTTTGTCAGAGTTAGGCCTAGGAAAAAAATGTTGTGTTTCCTGTTTCAGTCCTGACAATATTAGGGTCAGTAGGTAGAGATTATCTTTTTTTTTATTAGACTTTGGCAATCTCTAGTGATTGAACTTATACAATACAGTTTAAGTAAAACATGCATAAGGACTTATATTTTCAGTGGCAATGTTAGAAAACCAATTGTACAGCATTTTATAACTCAGGTGTCAGATCATGGAGCTAGAAAAGGTCGATCAGCTAAACAAAGCCTAGGGTTGGCAAGTTTTTCTAGGGTCTGTCGGGAAACACGAAACACAATTTTTTGTCTAGGCCTTACAAAGAACTTGAAGTGTTTGTTAGGCCAAGTTGTTTCAGTGAGAAATGGATGTTGATATAGTCGGCAGTAAACTTAGCACAATATAGGCATCATTTCTTGTTTAACAAGGGTTATAACGTCAAAATTTGACAATGTAGGAATCTTGCTTTTTTGGCCCGCCTTGTTTTTTCGCCCTATCACATTAGATTTGGAGTCTGCGGAGGATGTCATCCACAAAATTTACTTACTGTGACCTTAACACAAGACAAGGTACGTAAGCTAGAAAAGGTCGATAAGCTAAAAAAATTCTGTCCCCTGAAGGGGTCCACAAAAAAAAAGCCTAGGGTCGGTCGGGAAACAGGAAACACAACATTTTTTTCCTACTTACAGAGAACTTTTGTTAACACAAGACAAGGTAATTAATAAGTAGGAGATCTGTCTGTCCTGACCTCAAAGTTGGTGATGAGGGGAACTCCAGAGTCCACAGCAGCACGGCGGATCAGGTAGTTATCCTTCACGTACTTGGTGTTGTTGTTGGGCAGGTTGATACACAGGTCAATCTCACGTTCCTGGATCAGCCTAGGAAAGAACATTTTGAACCTAATTACAAAATTTAATGTACTATCATGAAAGTTCATCTGTGTTGGTAGTAATCATAGTAAAACGTTGAACCTTATTCCAACACACAATTTACAATACACACAATTGGTCATTAGTTATCCTGATGAAGGCGACAGTGAAGGGGAATTGTGTAAATTGTGTGTTGGAATAAAGTTCAACGTTTTACTACAAATGTAATCTTTTAGTACTTACTTACTGCCATTTCTATTGTAGACAACATTTTTCATCCTTTACTCAGTAAGTGCTTACCAGAATTGTCTGACAATGAAAAAAACGAGCACCTGAAATGCTAGCTACTGAATTTATGATGATAATGATGAATGGTTTATTTGGTATAGAATCACTTGCAGCCTATTAGACCTGGTAGAATTTTGGAAAAACAATTGTTTAAGAAACTCAAACAGTAACATAACAGCATTATTATGATATATATCAAGTCAACATTGTAAGATCAATTTTGGCTACACAAAGATGCTGTGCATATGTATGAAATGAGAGAATTTGTGAACTGACCTGGTGGCAGATGGTACAGAGCTGGTGTCCTCCTGCATAGGCCAGGCTACAGGCGAGGCGTCCATCTTGTGAGCATTCAGATAGGCAGCTGTGGCCTCCGTGGCATATAGCTGGGGGGAGGAAACAGTTTCAATCAGAACAAACATCCCCAGAGCATAACATCAAAATTTACCAGGAATTAAATGAACAATCTTATAGATGTAGATGGTTTCATTTGAGTATTCATGGTTGGAACAAACTTATTCAATATGCATAACTTTATTTGACCGATACAATTTCTTCATCAACTTGTCATTGGTCCATCTGTTGTTCAGTATGTTGTAAGAACTGTTTACCTTGTAACCAAGACTCTTCAGCTTGAATGCAGTGGGCAGAAACTTGGGCTGGAAGGAATGCTGGCAAAGGTACAGGAAAAAGCACATGTTAGCAAACCCATAAAAACAAAGTTAGGAAACTTCAGTAAAGAATATCTCTGAGAATGTTGCTTGTGAGGAAAACAAACATTTTTTTCCAAATCACATTGACTGTACCTTTTTTTTTTTCCAATATAATGGTTCTGGTATGTATGTATGAATGTATGAATGTATGTAGGTATGTAGGTATGTATGTATGTATGTATGTATGTATGTATGTATGTATGTATGTATGTATGTATGTATGAATGTATGTATGTATGTAGGTATGTAGGTATGTATGTATGTATGTATGTATGTATGTATGTATGTATGTATGTATGTATGTATGTATGTATGTATGTAGGTATGTATGTATGTATGTAGGTATGTAGGTATGTAGGTATGTATGTATGTATGTATGTATGTATGTATGTATGTATGTATGTATGTATATACATAGCATATGATATATCACATGTACCTGGATGCCAATGAGAACACTTTTCTTGGGAACCTTGAAGCCGGTGGAGAGCAGAGCCTTGAGGAAGGCGGAGTGCACGTTTGGTCCGAAACACGCCACCTCGCCGGTCGACGCCATCTCACACCGCAGGACAGGGTCCGCATCACGCAGACGCGGCCAGGAAAACATTGGTGCCTGCAGAACACACAATAACAACAACATTCTACTGGTGATGATAAAAACAACAACTTCACATTGGTGCCTGCAGTACAGACAATAACAACAACATTCTACTAATGAAAATAAAAACAAGCTTCATGGAGTGTTATCAACTTTCTGTGCCTGTTCAAGCATTCCAGAGATATTGTTTTGCAACATGTGTACTTTCCACCAAAGTGTTTTGTAAGTCGGAGGAACAATGTCTGAGCATGAACTTCTTGACACAAAATTACATTACAAAGTTGTAACTTCTGGCATCTCCAAATGTGAAATGTAATATCTTTGTTGTGGTTTGTGAACAATGTGGCCAATTAATTTGTTGACATACATGTCACACTCTCACAATGGGAGAACAGACTTGCAAACTTTCAAATACAACATATAATCTTTTTGCATACATCTGTTGTAAGACCCATTATGGAACTACACCAGTGCCTATACATTAAATTGTGTATTACAAAACTCAGAAACTAGTAACAGGTCCAAATCCCATGGCAATACAACTGTATGTTGCAACTAAATTCTATAATAGCTTCTAATACATAGTTGTGAAACTGATGGATCTTGAAACTATGAAACTATTTGTAGTGGTCACCTCTTGTGTCCACAGATACTTACTTCAGGAATCCCACCCATGTGCTCGGCTCACACATAACATAGGTTAGCTGTCAGTCAAGGTTGATAAATCACCACTGTAATCACTGATTTATTCACGCTCCTTTTATGTTGACCAGAAGCGTGGTGTAGTGGATAGAGCATCCGACTGTCAAGCAAGGAGACCCAGGTTCAATCCCCAGGGTTGGACCCAGACATGTCCCCACATGCACCCAGATGTTGTGCCCTTGGGAAAGGCACTTAACACGCATTTTCCCCCTCAGTTAGAGGGATCCTGAGCCCTACTAGCATTTGGGTTGGTGTTAGGAAGAGCATCCAGCTGTACAAATCTTGCTTAAAAAAAAAAAGACTCGTACTTGGTGCAAGCACATCTAACCCCCGGTTGGGGAAAAATGACGTTAAATTCGGTTTTTAAAAAAAGTGTGATAACTGGAGTTCGATAACTTTCCAAAATCCTTTCTATTCTGATTGAAAATAAGACATTCAGTCCGGTAAGATTCTAGTAACTACTATTCCTTTTTTCATTAGTCCAACGTTAAGAGTCCTTACAAGGTACGTACTCTCTGGATCATGGTCTTGAAAGTTGTACACAGTTCAAACTGTGCTCTCATGCCAGGCCAACTTTCGGATGCGTTTTCTCGTGGTGACCACTTCCTTTTTACCACAGATATTGATAGCGTTCTCGTCTCTCTGGCTTTTTCGTCCAGGTGGAAAAGTTTCCACTGTTGTCTTCTGACCGTGTTGTCGAGGAGAGGCTGATTTTGGCAGACCGCTGTGTTTAGGAGGTGGTGTTGGGATGAGATGTACTTCCGCCTGTACGGTTAGTACGGCCGGTCGGTTGGGTCGGCTCACACTCTCTTCTTCACAGTGGTCAGGAAGGGGTACTCCTTTGTCGAGTACCTCTGTCTTCTGGCCATGTGCCTCTGCCTGTGTTAGGTCTGGACTGAGAGGTGGTGTCTGATCTCCACGCTCTGTCTGCTGTCCTTCCCTATCTGCCTCTGTTAGGTCTGGACTGGAAGCTGGTGCCTGATATCCGTACTGCCCGATTTCCTGTTCAGAAGGTGATGCTGTAACCGTGAGCACTTCGTCTGATGTCTCTTGACCATGGTGGACCGGATTGCATGGAAAGTTGATAACGGCTACGTCCAGTCGTCGGTGTGCAGGTGGTGGTGGTAGTACCAAAGGCACGTTGTTAGACAAGCCGCAGAGCTCCTTCAGAGCTCGTCGGAACTCTGGCTGCCTGAAGCTGTAGATGATGGGGTTGCCATCGATGATAGCGTCAGGAAGATCCGATTGGCCACTATGGCAGTTATGAGCTGCGAAGTTGATACCTTCTCTCCACTATTGAGCACAGCCCGACCCGAGGCAACCAGGAATAGGTAGGATGCCACAGATACAGCTAAGACAACGATATGCGGTGCCAGTTTTCTGAAGGCTTTGATCTGGCAAAGCCACAGGTGACGCTGCTCATCCCTCTCCTGCTGTTTCCTGGCTTCCTTGTAGACAATGTAGTAGATTATGAGGATGGCCAAGACGGCAAGCACTACGGAAACTCCACAAATGCTTCTCAAGATGGCGTCCGGGTTGGTGCTGTAAAAAGGCTCTGGTTGACAAAGCAGATTGTCGTCAACGTTCTGTAATCGTTTGATTACTATAGGCCCGATCCCAAAGAACAAGGCAAAGACTCTGACTGCAACTATGCCGATGAAGACTCGCTTTGTGGTGACATTACTACCGTAGTGCAGCGGATGACATATGAAGTGGTACAGCTCTATTGCCATGAGGAGGTACGTACCAAACATTGACACTGTTGACATTGGGATCACCGACTGTGCGATACACATCATCTGTGGGGAACTGGTGCCATCGCTGAAAAGCCAATAGATCGTCGACGGAATCATGCATCCTGTGAAGATGATGTCTTCTAGTGCCAGGTTACACCGTAGATAGTGACGGGGCTTCTGCAGAAGCTCTGTTTTCCAGACCAGGAAGATGAGAAGTACGTTGCACCCTACGGCGATGACCAGACTGATAACAAGGTATACTGCTTGGAGACCACGCGACAGTGGTGTGCTAGATATGACTTGTTGTATGTTACCCACATTGAGGAAAAAATTGTTTGAATCCACCTCCATATTAGACTGAAGTCAGTAACATTTACAACCCCTCGTCTGAATGTGGCAGTATCATGAAAGACACGAGGATGAGATCATTCATTCATTCCATGGGATACATGCCTCCATGGTTACCACAAAACGTTAAGATTAGATTTCCGTGGGTGCTGAAAGGCCTTATGACTCTCTTTGTTACCTGTGATTACTGTATTGAGCAAAACTGAAAAGTCTTAACGAAGCTCAATTCTTTTTAGACAACCTTCACATCCAGCTGCACAGCGTTTTTTTTCTTTCTAATTTCATATGCTGATGCTATGGGGGTGCATACTGTTTTATTTTAACAAATGTGTTTATTTCTTCCTACCATGACTCCTTTTGGAAATATATGGTATGTAGAAATGTTATAAGGGGTGTTCTGAATCCAATGCTAACTTTCTCCAGCAACAGTGGGATGTATTCAAACGAATGGTTTATTTACACCCTCATTTAATACCACAGTCACTACATACATGTGTATCATACAGTGGCACCCTCTGAAATGAACTACGATTTATAATTAAAAGACAATAATTAAGAAAATATACATAAACTAAACATTTCAAACAGTGTGCTCGTCTTACTGCTTATTTATGACGTTATTTATGACACTTGTTCTTGAGTAGGTGTACCAGGTAGGGCAATGTGCTCTTGCGGTAGTGTTGGCCGTATGAAGCCGCAGAAGACTGGTGTCAAGTCTGTAATGTCAAGGCCTTGTCTGTTACATGCCTGCAACAGATGCAGTCTGTGGTTTCCTTTGTTGACCATCACGTTGATGTGGGCATCCCACATAAGGGTGGCTTGAATGACAAGATCTTCGCGAATTGTAAGACTTCATGACAATCATAGTGTTGAGGAATCATGTCACTATTTCCCACAACTTCGAAAACTTTGAGTTTATGTCGGAAAGATATCTTCTGCGACAGGCAATTCTCTGATGCAACGTTGATCAAAACATCCAACAAAAATCGTGAAAAATCCGGGTTTTGCACAGGCACAGTACATTTTTACCGACATGCTACGAGTGTTATGTAGACCTTTGTGTTCTGATAACGACTATTTCATACCGTACCTTGATGCCGACATACCCCTGTGGGATATGTGGTGTCTCCAGGGTGGGGAGAGACGGGATGTCCAGCGGGTGGTCAATCATCACCCTGGTGGCCACGTCGATCAGGTCAGTCCCGATCGTCTTGGACACAAACGGGAAGGAGCGCGACGCTCGCAGGTTGGTCTCGATAACCTGTTGTCATGGTAACAAGAATGTGAGGGTTGGATTTAAAAGTACAGTGAGAGTATATTATTAGTGGGGGATGGGGAATGAAGCATTTTCACTGGTGTCATATTACATTACATTAGGCGTTGGTGGACACAATACTCATGCCTAAAAATTCACACTGGACTTTGCTTCCAAGTGACACCAAAGGTTACCATTTCCAATTGACTTGAAATTAATTTGACACTCTATATTTGCACTAGATATGAAAGCCAGTGTACTGAAAAATCATGAAAAAACACTATTCGATTCCCTACTAATATCATGTCTAAGTTCTGTGTTCTTTTCACTGTCTTAGCAGACAGTTCATTGTAAAGCATGTCTTTGCGACCTTATCCTCTACTCCATACCATGACATGATCACCCTTGGCCAGGAACTGTGTGTTGAAGGGACCAGAGATGCAGAACTTCTTGGCAATCCGACGAGTCGCCTCTCGCACCTAAATGAAGACATTGTAACAGTTATTGAAAGCAAATCCGTGTCCTTCTTTTATTCATTTTCATATCTATTGTCACTTCAAACACTATCAATTGATCTAAAATTGTTTTTAAAAAGTGGAAGTGACCTTAAACCAGTTTAGCTCACTGAAAAGCTAACCTTCAAATGGTTCATTGTGCATGTGTACTAGGGAAAGTCTCCTACAAATGCAGTTCTTTTTGACAAGGAAAATCAGCAGACCACAGCTTTATGTCCTGTCTGAAGCACCCCAACCATCTACAGTAGCGTGCACATCATGTGAGCAACAACAGCCGAGAGTAGAACTCCCAACCTCTTGGTCCACGAAGCAGGGTTGCTAACCACTGTATTACACATGCTACTAAAACGTAATACTCCCAGAAGTGTGTCGTACCTTGTTGAGAGCCTCCTGACTGATAGTCTGAGTGGGGAGGATTAGTGTGGCGTCACCTGAGTGAACACCTGCATTCTCCACGTGCTCTGACACAGCGTGGGCGACAACCTGGTATGGGTGAACATCACATCGGTTAGAGTTACAGTGTATGTTCAACCAGTATGGTAATTATACCAGTCCTATGGAACAGCTTTAGGTTCAATAGTTGACTGTTCTTTGCAGTTTAACAAAACTGTTACTGAGTTAATAGACCAATCCTGTTGTTATTAAAGTCAGTGACAGTGTTGATGTGTGTCGTGTGACTTAACATGTATGCCATTTCTCTGTCTAATTTTTGCATGTACATGTACAGTATGTATGTTGACTCAAGAAAGGTTGGTAGGCTGAAGGAATGGACTAGAGTTCAAACTTCTCCTACTTCACAACATAGATGTATCTCAAAATTATTTAGGTACAGTACCGGTACTTCAGGATTTTTGGACCTATACCTAATCAATTTTCCTTACAGAACCAGTACAAGCTCTAATCTCAAAGTCCATGCAAACAATCATCACATGATGACTGACAGCAATATCCAGTCATTCAAAACAAGAGTACACCGGCATCTTCTCTTCACTACCAAGACTTCTGCATGTAGCTAGAACATTGCTGTAAACCAATGATTAGCCAGGGGTGTTATAACCCAGGCTATTGCTTACGCTAGCACATGATACAAAAAACCCAAGGGAAGAGTTTCTGACCAAAGGTGTTCCTTACCACACCGTCCTTTGCTACAGCGTCCATCTCAATTTCTCGGGCGCCCTCGATGAACTTAGTAATCACCACTGGATGCTCCTGTATACATGGAAACACCATGTAGGGATATATTAGAGATTCTGCCAAGAACAACACAAAAGTCCTGTACAACATGATGATGGCTATGTTGGTGTAGAAAATACAGGGAGGGTATAGACAATAAACCACTAGAAATTCAAGATTTCTAGCCAGTTTCTATCATCAGTATCAGCATTGTGGCAACTTTTACCCCACTCAACCAACCAAATAAAACAATCCATAAAATACAGTAATTTGGCATAATTGTTATCCTATATCAGTAAAAAAATTCTCTCCTACATTTGAGACTCTGGATGCCTCCTCCAGGAATTTGGTCAGCTCCTCAGGTCCGTATGCAACATTCATTGCAGAGCCACTGAAACAATTCAGAAACACACAAGTTAAGAAAATAACAGCTTTGGCAAATTTTGCAGCAACTTTTTATTCAAGGTCAACATTTTCCATGTTGTTTACAATTTATGGAATTCTTCAAAAGCAAATCTTACAAGCTAGTTTTACATTTTTTAAATACGTTTGCAGGGCTCGAACTTAACGATGTCCCGATGTCCCCTGGCCACTAAAATTTCGGCCGGGACAACTGAAAAATCACTTTGGGACATTTTTGGGACACTGGAAAAATAACGAACATTCACAATCAGAATGTCAGCCGTTCATACGTTTGTCAGGCGCGCAACCCATTTTTGGGCCTCACCAAAAGCCGCCGAATTCGATATACACTCAGCTGAGCAGCGCGTGTGGCACCCGTGTACGCATGTGGCCACTATTTTGTCGCCCCGCCCATCGCCTTTGGTCTATTGCAGCCCGCCGCCTTGGCGCCACTTTCCCACGCCAGTTCCCAGACATTCTATCCATGTAAACAACATTCAACCAATCACAGCTTCCATCCAATCAAGGCATCTGCCATATATGGCGAACTGTAACTGTTTAATGTTCGGATATTTCCGGAGATGCTCGGGAGATCAGCTGACAATGCCAAATATAGTGAACCGGCAAAGCTCGGGAATGTACGGTGTCTTTCGGTAAACTTCGCCTAGTTTCCCGCGAAATGACGAATGTAATGCCGAAAACAGCCGAAATCAGAAAATTTGAGAGTCATGGCCGGCATGGCACAGAGGAAAATTTCCTCTTTTTTCTCCTCGCCGCGGGCGGCCCCGGCGTCGAATGCAGTCAATGCTGTCGATCCTCAAAGACGTTCAGGATCATCTCAGTCTGACGGCGTGGTTTCAACAACTGAGTGTCAGCCTCCAGATCGTACGGCCGGTACGAAAGAGGGATGCGCCGACGGAAGGGGGGAGGGGGGCTTGAAATGTAAAACATTTAAACATGTAAATATTTGTGAATTGTAATACATGCAGTATAATATAGTACTGCAGTGTGCAGCATGCAGTATGCACACTTTACAGGGGCCACTTACTGTAGCGTACACATAACAAGTGGAAGGAAAGAAAATGGAAAGAAAGTTTGAAAAGAACTTTGGCTTGTCTTTGTTACATTTGTCGGCACAATAAACCAGCCAAGACAAGTTTCAATTTGAGTTGATTTTGTGTTTATTTCAATTGACAATTAGCTTACACAGCAATACTGTTCTCTGACTCAGCTTTATTGTTGTTGTAATACATACTTCCTGAAAACCAGTTTGGGACAGTCCATCCTCACTTTGGGACAGTTGGAATTTATTTTTGGGACAGTTCTGGGACAGTAGGGAAAAAAGTTAAGTTCGAGCCCTGGTTTGTTTAAAGACCTACCTCAGGACGTAGGATGGGCGCAGTAAGCAGGGATACCCCACACTGGCAGCAAACTCTAAAGCCTCGTCCTAAAGACAACAGAAAAGGAAAGACCATGGTGCTGAAGAAGACCAAATCAAACTGTAATAGTATACAAATATGGGCTTGTTTGAGTGAAACATGCTTTAAAAAGTCAAGATACATGCATCCAAATGTTACTTATCACAAAGTCTTGTTGTACAAGCTGGTGTGTTATGCCAAAGGGCGGTTGTACCGGCTATACCGGCTATTGCCTTAATTACTATGAGTTGTGGCTCTTGGTTTGACAAGTTTGTTTTATTACCACCTTACTGAGTTGCGGCATTATATAGTACTTTTACTTTTATTTGTACTAAGTTGACTTTAATTTGTACTTATAAGTTGACTTATCATTTTGTTATATCTGTTGTTTTCTTGTATATTTTATTTATGTATGCCTGCAGGGCACATTGAAAAACGCCTTAGTGGCGATATGTACACCCTGGGTAAACAAATAAAAACAAACAAACAAAAACATACAGATACAGGTACTGAAAATATTTTACTGACCAGGGAAGACAAGGATCTCCACGGTGCCTGATCAATTCCAATCTCATCCAGGATGGCTGAGTAGGTTGACCTGAGGGTGGAAAAAAATTCTCATCTCTGGCTGTGATCTCTCTACCATTACATGCAACCCAAGCCCTGTATATGTTTAAGTTTTCAACATATACTAAACATTTCAAGAATCCTAACTCTTCACATCTATCTGATCATCTTTTCTTAGTGCAGATCACATGATGACCATGTGACAATCATGTGACCAATATCTTCACAGCAGCAGGGATCATGTGATGACCATGTGACAATCATGTGACCAGTCCCTCCACAGCAGCAGGGATCATGTGAGTGCCATGTGACCCACCTGTCCTCTGCGTTGTCGATCATGACAGGATTCGTGCCCAGGATGTTGACGTTGTTCTTGTACATGGGCATGGCCAGGTTGTTGGGGATCTGCCCTCCTACAGAGATGATGGCCCCGTGACACTTCTGTTCAGAAAAACAAATAAAAGATAAAGAAGTGACTATTTCATCGTCGCCAAAAAGCACTACTCAAGCAACAGGATATGATTTTGGAACTCCAGTCACTGACGAAAGCTAGTGGATACTAGCTGAAACGTCTGACCGTTTCCAAAATCATATCCAGTTGCTTGAGTAACTGCTTTTTGGCGTATCGTATTACCTTCATCAACGTACTAGTATTTCATCATCACACAGTTCAATACAATCTTAGTTGTACATATCACACGACGATCATGTGAAAATCATGTGAGCAATCTCTTCACAGCAGCACAGATCATGTGATGATCATGTGACAATCATGTGAACAATCTCTTCACAGCAGCACAGATCATGTGATGATCATGTGACAATCATGTGAACAATCTCTTCACAGCAGCACAGATCATGTGATGATCATGTGATAATCATGTGAACAATCTCTTCACAGCAGCACAGATCATGTGATGATCATGTGACAATCATGTGAACCAATCTCTTCACAGCAGCACAGATCATGTGATGATCATGTGACAATCATGTGAACAATCTCTTCACAGCAGCACAGATCATGTGATGATCATGTGATAATCATGTAACCAATCTCTTCACAGCAGCACAGATCATGTGAAAAATTGGGTCTGCCTTATACAAAGGTATATATGGGAACATGGGTGAGGTAAGTCTATGGGAAGATGTAGGGATAGTGCATGTTGCTTACCTCTTGTTCATAGATATCCAGAACTCTCTCCAAGGAAAGTTCTTCGAAGTACAGGCGATCACACTCGTCAAAGTCTGTGCTGACAGTCTCTGGGTTGTGGTTCACTACGACCTAGGCACACAAACATATGGAACAGCCCAATTATTAGAGCTATATATACATGTATATAGGGGTCCAACTTACACAGTTAAAAAAAAGGAAAAACCTGCATGAGGACACATTGTACAATATTTTATCACTCAGGTGTCAAATCATGGAGCTAGAAAGGGTTGATCTGCTCGAAAAATTATGTCACTTGCAGAGGTCTACCCCTGAAAAAGTCTAGGGTCGGTCGAGAAACAGAACATTTTTTTCCTAGGCCTTCTGGTAAAACAGTGCAGAGGCTCTGACCAAAAGACAAACGAAGAAAGACAAAAACAGTGGGTAGCTATCTCTGAAAAGTGAAACACAGAAGGACAATGCAACATTGACGTACAGTTTTGTGTCCAAGCTGACGAAGGGTCCTGATAGCTGACACAGCGCACCAGTCAAACTCTACACTGCTACCTAAACACTCAAAAGAGACACATGTAGGGTTAGCACATGGTGCCACATACACTTAACCCATCATAACACTATATATCAAAATTAACCTTCTCCAAATATCAAAGTTAACCTTCTCCTTGCTGAGGGTAGAACTTTGGCAAGTTTGCCAAATTTGTATTGCTAATGGGGTTAGGCAGCAGGGAGAAGACTGAAAAACTCTTTCTTACACAAGGCAATATGCCTGTACAACGAGTCTTTGTAGTAATGACTTTCAAGACTCTTTGGACTTTACTTCAGTGCCCATGTGTGGCTTTGTAATGTGTTTGTTCATGTGTCTGTAATTAACTATATATATGTATTGTAATGTTAATTTGTATTTGTAATTACTATGTACAAAATTGTAAAAAAATCAGTGTTATTCAGCTTGGTTGTGCACTGGCTGCAAGGCTGATTTTATGAATAAAACTTGAAACTTGAAACTATCATACTTAGTACTGATATTGATATTTTACATGCTAAATTGTGTTTTTTATTTGTCCTGTACACACCAGAAGTTTGAGTAGCAACAAGAATAGTGCCCACCTATATGGTAAGGTCCACAGCCGAGCACCATGGTCCCATGGTCATTAAATGTCAGGTCATGCTCCTGTAAGGCGGAAGAAATCACATGTTATACCTCACATCAATGCAGACATGTTGTACTCAAGCAAATCAGCATCTAGCAGATGCAAGGCTTTAAAAACTGTGGGTGCACATACATGTAGATGTGCAATCTAATGTAGTTTTAAAGGTAATACATGTATTGTACAGTGATACAGTACAACATATTCTTGGCATTTGTGTCTGAATAAAAATGATAAAATCTTTATTTTTATTATTCGAGAGTGCGGAACAGAATTACAGTTCAAGTTCTGAATGAAGACAATACAGTTCATTTTGCTTACATTCTACTCTGTCTTATGTAGTGCTCCCAAAATGTTTTCTGTGTCCTATTCCCAAAAACGAATTTCAAGTCTTGAGAGACTAACTCTAAGCCTCACAATTTAAGTGCTGTGTACCTAAACCCACATTTAGGTTCAGGTCCAGAGGTTTAGGTTCAGTTCTGGACTCGTAAGTCTGGACCTTAACCCATGACATATATAAAATTGCATGTTGGCAACCTTGAAATGTTGTCTGGGCATAACTGTGGCCACATAACATGGAGGCTGACACTTGACGATGCCCTATGGCAATGTTTTCTTCATTTTGCAGCACAGATTTTGTTATCTATTGAACCTAAACATTTTTTAAAAGTCTGGAAGAAGTCCAGCGAACCGGTACACAGCACTACTCACCATGCCGTTGTATGTAGAGTACAGGTAGTTGGTCTTGGCCGGGTACTCGGCAGCCATGGTGTCAATCTGTTTAACCCATGGCTTGATGCTCCTCTCCAGTCGCAGCTGTCGACTGTCTGCCTCTGTCAGGTTCAGGGCCTTACCGATCTGCTTGTCAGAGAAACCCGCCTTCTTAGCAAGCTCAAGGGTCTCAGACGGTACGCTTTCTCTGAAAAGGAATCAAACACCATTTGATATTTATGTTTACCTAAGGAAAACATATTGTTTTTGCTACGTTTCCTCTTCTTCTCCAAACCAAAAAGGTCAATGACCTGAACCAGACTGCCTGTCACCATGGTAACTAGTGCTGGGTTATATCATGTTGTAATTTTATAGCAGGAGGGATTTAGACTCCTGTCTGACCATATATATGAATGAGTTTGAGTAAGAATTAACAGAGCAGACCATGTGCAAAGGTAAACATTATGCAAAATTCTGTCAAATTATATAAACACGGACGATGCCTAGAACACCACTTGAATGAAATATAAGAAATAGAGTACAAAGTGTTCCATAACAGTTACTGTATATCGGGAAGCACCACTCACCTGCTAAGGGTCCTGAGGCTCCTATCTATGTTGACAATACTGTCCAACTTGTGGAGGAACCAGCGATCGATGGCTGTCAGGTCATGGATCTGGTCAACAGTGTAACCATCGTACAGGGCCTGAACAGGAGGGGACATGACAGGGAAATTAACACATGTACAGGACAATGTAGGAGTCTGAAACCTTTCTTCTGAAACAAATAGATATGGGTTACATTCCTCATAACTTAAGTGACAACATTACAGCAATATTTTTTAAAATTTTTGTGTCTGTCTATTACCAAATCTAGAAAATATTGTTTCTAATAAAATCTTTGTTGACACAGAGACATTTGCACTCTCAATAAACCTTTCTGAGGAACTGACTGTGATATCAAATGATTAGACTTAGAGCTCGAGCCAGTGCATCAAAAGTGAAGTTGACTGCAATAAGGGAAGGATCACCGCAACTTTATAACTGTTGAAAGAAGGTTTGTATTGTTCCTGTGCTACATAATTGTATGTGTCAAAAAATGGCAATTGAGCACCTAGAAGTTCACAGGAGTATTGCACAAGGTGCATTCTCCCTACCAAAGAGGCAGCATGGAGGTATAACTATGATTCCGTACCTTACAAATGGAATGTACCCGTATGCTGGAGGGAAGAATGGCAGTTGTGCACTACCTAGAAGTTCACTGGAAAACTGCAGAAGATACATTCTCCCAAACAAGGCAGCACTTAGTGATGTACATGTATAACTCTGATCCCTTACCTTACAAATGGAATGTATCCGTGTGCTGGAGGGCACACGCAGGTCCTCCTTCATGTTGTGATCCGGTGGGTAGGACTTCCCCATGGGCAGCTGGGAAACGAACCCCTCGATCGACGGGTGGATCATCCGCAGGGCCTTCTGTAAACTCTCCTCAAACGTACGGCCGATCGCCATCACCTGGATCATATACAACAGTCTTGTTACTTTTTATAACAGGTGGTCTTCTAGTGGTTAATGTTGTTGACCTAGGATCTAAAGGTTATGGGTTCGAATCCCTAGCAGACCCCACTGTTGTACCCTTGGGATTTTACACCTCTTGTACCTACTGTACAAAACTGGTGCGTTACACTGTTAGACAGTTACCAATTATCCAAAACAAACTGCTAACTGAATTGTGATGGACAGTTAGGATATGTCTATCACACTACAGTTAGTGATGCATACCTATACCCAATTTTAGGTTCAGGTCCGGATTCAAGTCCAGAGGTTTAGGTTCAGTTCCGGACTTGTAAGTCCGGACCTAAACCCATGGCATATACAAAATTGCATGTTGGCAACCTTGCAATGTTGTCTGGGTGAAACTTTGGCCACATAACATGGAGGCCGGTACTTGACGATGCCCGATGGCAATGTTTTCTTCGTTTTGCAGCAAAGATTTTACAATCTACGGAAGGTTTTAGGTGGTTTGGAAAGAAAAAGGGTATATGAAATGGTCTTTTATGGTAATAAGTCCGGACTCGGTTCGTGACTCTTAGGTTTTTTTGGATTTGAACCTTAACATTCTTACAAGTCCGGATCCAAGTCCAGTGAACCGGTATGCATCACTAACTACAGTAAATCAGTACAGTTAGGATCTGTCTATCACACTACAGTAAATCAGTACTTGACCCCACCTCTCCAACACTCTTCATGGAGCTGCCGATCTGTTTGGAGGTGAGCTGGAATCTGTCCAGATCCCAGCGCGGGATCTTGGTGACGATGTAATCCAGGCTGGGCTCGAAGCACGCCGTGGTGGACTGTGTCGTGGCGTTCTTGATCTCCGGCAGCTGCCTGCCCACGGCTAACTTGGCTGCGATGAACGCCAGGGGGTACCTACACAGCCAAAGCCAAATCCAACAGGTGGTTAGCTTGAACTAAAAGCCATACAGAAGCACCATCTGGCAGAAGAGAACAGTACTACAGTGTCCTTACGCTGTAGCTTTGGAGATCAGTGCAGAGTTGCAGGACAGACAGATTTTACCAGTGACTTTACCTTTACCCTTACCTTTACCTTAAGGTCTTAACACCAGACAGAAACACTCCCTAGCAGAAGGAAACAGTACTACGGTATCCATACAATGTACATATACATGTAGCCCTGCCTGGAAGGCAACACAAGAGCTGCAGGATAGATGGACTTTACCTGTGACTTAAAGCCATACAGAAACACCACCTAGCAGAATAAAACAGTACTGCAGTGTCCTTACCCTGTAGCTTTGGAAACCAGTAGAGTCGCAAGACAGACTTTACCTGTGACTTAACCTTAACCTTTACCTCAACACCAGACAGAAACACCACCAACTTCAAAATTTTCCAAAGGGATCCAAAGGGATCTCTTGACCCCCTAGAACTGTTATGCCAGAGATGAACATGATGTTATGTCAAACAGAATTGAGGAGACGGAAAAAGACTGTAGGCTGGCTAGAACACTGTGCAAAACAGACAGACTTTGCCTGTGACTAAATGCCATACAGAAACACCCCCTAGCAGAATGAAGCAGTATTGCAGTGTCCTTACCCTGTAGCCTTGGATGCCAGCGCAGAGCTGCGGGACAGGCGAGCGTTCACTTCGATGATGCAGTACTCCAGCGACTGCGGGTGCAGGGCGTACTGGATGTTACACTCGCCCACGATGCCAAGATGGCGTACCACCTTGATGGCGGTCTCTCGCAGCATGTGGTACTCGTAGTTCGACAGAGTCTGACTCGGGGCGACCACGATAGAGTCACCTGGAACAAATTACAGGATTAATTAATTGATGTTTGTCTCCACGTTTGTATTTGTGGGTTATCTAATACCAGTCACCACTGCCTTGATAACCTGTGTATTGATCTGTTGTCATTGCCAATAAGGAAAGAAAGAAAGAATTCTTCACCATATCCAAGCAATCCAAACATTTTATTTGTTATCTACATACTATTATCAGCAGAAAATCATTATACACTACTAGTATTCCTTTGTTGCTGTCTTTTATATCCTAGGAGATACTAGTACATGTAACTCTTACCCTGTACAGATACCCGGTAGGTAAAAACATCAATTTTTTAGACCTAAGAATCAGTAGTGTAAACAATACATTAAACTCTACATGGAGGGTCGTGTAATTATAAGTGTGTACTCTTCTCAAGGATAAGGGTTTAGTTGTGTAAATTTGGGCCCCCTAGCTGTTTGCTGTGGACCTGCAGGGTTGTCAGTGTTCGAAATACCTGTCTGCAGTCTGCAATCTGCAGATAGATTTTCAAGATTGCAGAAGAAAAATTTATACAATCTGCAATTTTGCAGCAGGAAAAATTTGCACTTGGGATTTGGTGCTTTTGGCCCCAAGGACAGACAACACTAATAAGCTCCTGTTCTGAAACACAGGAGCTTCTTCACTAATTTACATCAACCTTGTCTTGACTTGTTTATCTTTTGTTTCCTTTTGGACTTCCAAAAATTTGTCTTCACTAATTTGCATATCAATCAATAGTTCATGCTTATAAACCTGCAAGATTGTAATATGGAGACTTGTGTATTTGCATAAAGTATTTCTAAATTGCAGAACAAAATTTTGACTCTTCTGCAATATTGCAGAGCACTGAAAAAAAGTATTTCGACCACTGGTTGTGTAAGTGTGTACTCTCACCAGTGTGGACTCCCAGAGGGTCGAAGTTCTCCATGTTACAGACGGTGACACAGTTGTCAGCTGAGTCTCTCACAACCTCATACTCCACCTCCTTCCACCCCAGGAGGGACTTCTCAATCAGGATCTGGTTAGACATGGCCAGAGCCTAGAACAAAGAAAAAACAACTCAGAGACATCATGAAAGTTCATCTGTGTTGGTAGTTACATGTTTAGGCCACACCAATTTAATTTCTTGGTTAATGGATTTTTCTAGAAAAATAATGGAGCGGGCGGGCGAAAAAAAAAAATAAAAACAGGCCTAGGCATCCTATTATGGTCCAAAATGGTACGATAGGAGCCAGGCTGGTTCAAAATTTAAACAATGAATTTTGAACTTTTAATGATACCATTGCATTGAAAGATGGAATACTAGTAACTGTAACAACTAGGATGAAAAGGACTGTTTTCAACTGTTCAGGGCAAAATATGAGCATTTTGCAGTTGATTATGGATTTTTATTTTTATTTGCAAATCAGAGAAAAATGAAGCAGCGAATCCGTTAACCAAGAAATTGAATTGGTGTGGCCTTAGAGTTAAAAATTTAGATCCGACACAAAAAATCTCTGACCTAGAGCTTTCGACCAGTCACTCTGGTCTTCCTCAGTAGACTGACCCAGTGACGTCACACTTCAAAGAAGACACGTGACAAGTCTCACTGGGTCAGTCTACTGAGGAAGAGCAGAGTGACTGGTCGAAAGCTCTAGGTCAGAGATTTTTTGTGTTGGATCTAAACTCAGAGACATTTCAAACCAAGCTTCTGGGAAGTCTTTTGATAAAGAATGGCTATGTTTTGTGACCTCGGGGAAGTACTTTGGAAACAGTGAAGAGGATTGTATTGTACAATGTAATTTAATTGGGTATGATGCCACCTCCTGAATTCCTCCACATACCACCCACTTACCCACAACCAGTGTCAAAAATTTGTTGGTGTGCCTGGATGCTTGTGTTACCCGTATGTCAAGAGCCTGAATTTGAATCAATGACAGATCCTCTATCTATTTCTATACATTTGGAGCCTTACATTGCATATAGTACAGGAGCCAATATCTAAAAGAGGCCTAGATGGGGATAACAAAAGACAGAGACAAACCTTTTCTGTAAAGTGGGTGCCAGAAAACCACATTTTTCAGGCCCTGGCTCCTGTAATAATATATGGCTAGTTGTCTTGTCTGATTTTCCTAGTAAGAAGACATTGTTGAGCTTGTCTGAGTTAATGTTGCAACATCGAGCACATTTGATCTCTTACCTTTGTGGCGATATCTTTCAGCTTCTGACGGTCTTCTGCTAGCCCGGACCCCAGGCCTCCTAGGGCATACGCTGCACGCACCATGACGGGATACTTTATCTCAGCAGCCGCTTCCAAGGCTTCTTTTACCTGTAAACGATATAAACGATGTTTATTTGCAAAATCATGCCCGAAGGCTAACTGTTTGTACAGTCAAGTATACAGAAACAGGAGACAGGTAACAATCTGTCTGGAAAAACCTCTACTTCTACTACTACTCTAGCTATTAAGGGGTTCGACTTCTTCTTTGAAGGCAGTGGATAATGAATAGTGCCACATTCTGCATAATTAGTGGGTTTTGTGATCTTAGTAGAAATGTAGTCTTTTGGTGATCTTCTAAATGACGAAATGATGGAGAGATTGTTGTAACTGTCTGAAATAATCTGTTTCTTTCGTTCTCATAGTGAGGACACTGGCTAACAAAATGTGTTTCATTTTCCACTGCATTCATTGTACAATATGTGGACATATCAGCTCCACTACTCTTTCTACTGGGTAAAAAGAGCCATTCAAATGATAGAGAACCCATGCAGGTAACATTTTTTGTCCAAACTTATCTCATGGCTTCGTTGAGTTTTAGTCTTTCTTAAATAGTACATAAGAATTCAATGACTTGAAAAAGGTTAGAATAGTTCAAAATTTCTATGATATGAGCAGCATACATGTAATTCTGCTAAGTTTTAACATACTATATATCATAAACTGGAAAAAGTCCTGCTGTGAACTTACACTCTCTACCGCAAAACTTGGCGCAATCTTCTCATTGATTTCTGTGAGTTTGTCGGAGAAGATCTGTCGATCCTCAGTGGCCATGACAGACTCGATGGGCGTGCCGAGAACTTTGACCCCGTGTTCCTGTAGGATACCCTGCTTGAACAGTTCAACACCTGCAAGGGAGGTCAAAGGTAGAAGGTTAACACTGGGGTCAAATGCCAATTTGAAGAATGAGGATCAGCAATTTGTTAAGAAATACACAAGAATGCATTATAGTGGGAAAAAGTCACTAATATAGGTGATAAGCTGTGGTTATCAGTGTAATTTTTTCCTTCAAATTTTTGCTTCTTTCAACACTTCATTTGCTATTGGGCTCAAAATGAGGTCCAAAGTGCTGCATTGCTACAAGTTTGACATTTTTGTAGTTTTTTAAGTTCATACTTTTCATGGATTACATTTCCTGCATTCAATTGTGCTACTACCATTGTTTCAACCGTTACTGAAAACTTAAACATACTGTAAACTAATGTCACAAAGTTCCATTGCCTTGAAATGAATTTCCAGTACAGGGCCCTACTAGGGTTTGGGTTGGCGTTAGGAAGGGCATCCAGCCGTAAAAATCTTAAAAAAAAAAAAGAAAGATTTGCATTTGATGCAAGCACGTCTAACCCCCATTTTCGGGAAAAATGACGTTAAAATTGGATAAAGAAAAAAAGTACTTACCACAGTTGAGTGCCGTCTGCCCTCCCATGGACAGCAGTATCCCATCAGGCTTTTCTCTCTTGATGACATCAGTCACAAACTCAGGAGTGATGGGAAGGAAATATACATGGTCCGCCTGGGGGGGGGGAGGAAATAGTAGTTAGGCCACACCAATTTGACTTTGACTTTATTGGGATCCACACTTTTTTTTCCAAATAATCTTTATTGTAATTTCTAAGAATAAAGGCAAAGGACATGTTCACATACAAGAAAAATAAATACCCAGACATTTTGCAAACAATACATCAGTCTAACAATTTACCATACAGTGGACCCCATTTCAACATATGTTTATCCATTTTCCCATAGTTTTGTGCTATCACATATTCTAATTTGTGATAGGAATTTGGGATCCACACTTAGCTTACAACAAATGTAGCTATCCTTCCTGTGGTCCTTCTAGACACACATGACACATTAAAAAAACATAAATACATGGAAATTACAACACATTAACACAATTTAATTTGCTGGTTCTCAGATTTTTTCAGAAAAAATATTAAGCGACAGGGCGAAAAAAAAAGTCTAGGCATCCTATTACAGTGTCAAATGCTACGATAGGAGCCATGAAGTCGACACAAAAGGCTGGGTTAATATTTAAACAATGAATTTTGAACTTTTAGTCAAACCACTGCATTGATAGATGGAAAAATGGTAAGAACTAGGAAGAAAATGAACTGTTGGGTGCAAATTTTTTTTTTAGTTGATTCAGAACCAAAATCTTTTTTTTTTTTGCAAATCAGAGAAAAATGAAGAGGGGAATCCAAAAACCAACAAATTAAATTGGTGTGGCCTTACACAAGGATGCTTTTTATAACTAGAAAGGTAACATTTCCAAAGCAAATGCATTGTTAACCTTCACATGGCCCAGCTTAATAAACTACTGCTTTGTTTATTCTTACTCAAACACATTCATATATATATATATATGGTGACCATGCAGCCCCTCTTGAACTCAGTTCTGCATGGCACTTGCAACATGATGTAACCTAACACCAGTTACCATGGTGACAGACGTCTGGTCCAGGTCATTGACCTTATTTGTTTGGAGAAGAAGAAGAAGAGGAAGAAGAAGAAACAGAGTGAAGGTTAACATAATAACCTTCTAACTGCTGAGGCCATCTTTTGGCACCTAACTTGCATTACAATTACATGTAACAGTAGGAATGTACAATGTATTCCTCCAGTAAACTAACCTGTTTTTCTCCATGAGCATTGGTCTGCACAGATGCGATGTTGGGGTTCATCAGGACAGTTTGCAGGTTCTCCTCCTAGCAGTTTGAAAAGGAATTACAGATGGTTGATCAAATCTCAACAGTTGACGATGAAAATCCCCCATTTCAAAAAAAACATTCATGGCATAGTCCACATAATCTGGCACAAGGATGCTTTTCCTGACCTAACTACCAACAGAACGCACTCAAATAGATAAACTAAAATAAACAGAAACATCACCATTTAAATCATTCATACGTATATAAGTATTTCACACAAAATCTACTATCTGCTTATTTACCTTGAGTGCTTTGATAGCCTGAGAGCCAGAGTAGTCAAACTCCCCAGCCTGGCCAATGGACAAGCCTCCTGATCCAAGCACCAACACTTTGTTCACCTGTAGAATTCACACAGAATATATACAAACAGGAAAACATGTATACTACTACCACTATCATGACAATCTTTAACAAGATTCATTTATGAAAAGTCATTGGAGCACAAGAAATAACAAATTAGACTTAAACATTGTTTAAGGTAGAATAAAAAGTAAAGTGGATTCATTCCTCAAGCTAATTTCAGCCGTCCCTCAGTAAGACATTTGGAGCTGTGAAGTTCCAGTTTACAATCTTTGTTCAGCCTCTGTATTTTGAAGAAGTTAACAGGGCTAAACCGGTCGTGACAGGCTGAATAAAAGTTCTAAATATGCTGCTCTAGATGTCTTGCTGAGGGGTGACTGCGGTGTAAAAAGATGTGTTTGTTAGCTTGAGGAGTTAATCTAGTTTACTTCATACACTGTAATTAAAGGAAGACTTACATGTATAGGAGCAGGCTTGGGTTTCCCAGGAGGAATGACTTTGGACACAGGCATGGAGGTCCCCTTGCCTTTTCTGATCATGTCCATGAAGATATCAAACAGGAACTGTAGAGAAGAGTAATTGTGAGTAATTTAGAAAAATATTTTCAACTGTGGAAAGAAAAGACATGTCAGCTTGGTTTTAGGCACCATATATTTGAGAAAAAAAATTTTGAGAACTTTTGACAATGCTACAGTATTACTCAAGTAAGCAATTCTTTTATATCTTATGATATTACGTTATGACAAACTAAACAACAGAATCACCTGTAATCACTGACAAAAAGAGTCTCTGTGAAAAAAAACTTTTCAGGTCTCACACTGGCATATCCTACCTCAGTATCAGTGGGCCCTCCGCGAGCCTCAGGATGGAACTGTGCGGTGAAGATGGGCCGTGTTTCGTGCATGATGCCCTCGTTAGTCAGGTCGTTAGCGTTGATGAACATGGGCTGCCAGCCCGGCGGGAGGGTCTCGTTGTCGATGGCGAAGCCGTGGTTCTGGGACGTGATGAAGGCCTGGTTGTTCAGCAGGTTTAACACAGGCTGGTTATGGCCTCTGTGGGGGGAACAAAAGACAAGATGAATCCATGTTTACAGTTAAAACTTTTGTTCCAACACAAAAAATTCTCTCACCTAGAGCTTCGATCAGTCACTCTGGTCTTCCTCAGTAGACTGACCCAGTGAAGCTTGTCACGTGGCTTCTTTAGAAGTGTGACGTACAACA
>NW_017802935.1:4008391-4030950 GCF_001625305.1 Branchiostoma belcheri
CTGGTCGAAAGCTCTAGGTGAGAGAACTTTTTGTGTTGGAACAAAAGTTTTAACTTTAAACATGTAACTACCAACACAGATGAACTTTCATGATAGTATAAGATGAATCGATCTACGCCCTAAACTTGTATAAAGTCAGCAGGTTTGCTTGGTAGAAAATAATGTATCATAATGTACATGGAAAGGAAAGGAAAGGTCTCCCATGCTTCTTATGCAGAGCGTAGGGTGGTGCCCATATCCATTTCTGTAGCCCTTGGGCGACACACAGTTGTGCAATGCACTACAGCAGGGGGCTGGTCCGCTAGTAGTGCTGTGTGTTTGACCTCCCCACACTTTTTCTCATATGTGCTGAGTGCTAAGCAGAGAAAGAAGTGTGTACCATTTTTAAAGTCTTTGGTATGACCCGGCCGGGGTTTGAACTCACGACCTCCCGGTTACAAAGCGAGCACTCTACCAATTGAGCTATTGCACCGGTTTATATTGCCTGTTGTAATTTGTAATTTTGTACTCTTTGCACTTCAGCAAGTCTTATCCCTGCTGTAAGCAGTGGTCGAAATACTTTTTTTCAGTGCTCTGCAATATTGCAGAAGAGTCAAAATTTTGTTCTGCAATTTGGAAATACTTTCTGCAAATACACAAGCCTCCATACTACAATCTTGCAGGTTTATAAGCATGAACTATTGATTGATATGCAAATTAGTGAAGACAAATTTTTGAAGTCCAAAAAGAAACAAAAGATACTATTAGACAAGTCAAGACAAGGTTGATGCAAATTAGTGAAGAAGCTCCTGTTGTTTCAGAATAGGAGCTTAAGTGTTGTCTGTCCTTGGGGCCAAGAGCGCCAAATCCCAAGTGCCAATTTTTCCTGCTGCAAAATTGCAGATTGTATAAATTTTTCTTCTGCAATCTTGAAAATCTATCTGCAGATTGCAGACTGCAGACTGCAGACAGGTATTTCGAACACTGTGTAAGGTTTGCTTTTTGGCATCACGAAAAAATAAAATAAACAAAATGTGGCAGAAAACAGTATTAGAAAAGAAACAAAAAAAGAAACTGTAATTTTTTTGTCTGAATCAACATAAAACCTACAATTGAAAATTTGTAGTCCAAAGTCCAATTTCTCGTGTACATGTACAGTTTATATTTGATCCATAATGAATTCTACCAACACAGATGAACTTTCAAGATAACATAAAACATATGATGTATCTCCTTTAACCTAGATCCATTAACATTAACATATATCATACGCCAAAAAAACAGTTACTCAAGCAACTGGATATGATTTTGAAAACGTCAGACGTTTCAGCTAGTATCCACTAGCTTTCGTCAGTGACTGAGAGACCAGAGGGGAAAGCAGGTTTATATACACAACCTGTTGATTGATATGCAAATAAAGTGAAGACAAATTTTTGGAAGTCGAAAAAGGAACAAAAGTCAGACAAGTCAAGACAAGATGATGCAAATTAGTCTGAAAGCTCCTGTTATACGTATATTGTATATCCGTATAACAGGAGCTTTCAGACTAATTTGCATCATCTTGTCTTGACTTGTCTGACTTTTGTTCCTTTTTCGACTTCCAAAAATTTGTCTTCACTTTATTTGCATATCAATCAACAGGTTGTGTATATAAACCTGCTTTCCCCTCTGGTCTCTCAGTCACTGACGAAAGCTAGTGGATACTAGCTGAAACGTCTGACGTTTTCAAAATCATATCCAGTTGCTTGAGTAACTGTTTTTTTGGCGTATCGTATTACCTGGATGTCTAACCTTCATCGACGTATTAACATATATCCATTAACCTTTATCCATTGACCTAAATCCATAAACCTGTTTACATTAACCTATATCCATTAACTTAAACCCATTAATCAAAATATGTTCTTTAACCTACATGTGGATCAACTGGTTGCCACAAACAAAATCTGGTCACCCCAAACATGCTGGACACCCTTCACATTGTACAGTCACTTTCTGTGTTATAGAAGATGCTCATTTTCACCTGTTTCCTAGAGGCAGCTTGTAGGACTTGGCCCCTGCAGCTAGAGAAGTCAGCTGGTTTCCCATACAGATGCCAAAAATGGGCTCAGGTCTTTCCATCTGCAGAATCTACACAACAAATGTACAAAATCTTCAATAAATCTTTTAACCATGTCATCAACGGACACTTGGTGCTGAAACATTCAGAAGTTCAGCACCAAGGACAGGGGTATCAAACTTTAATTGTACTTTATTACCTGTTTTTGGTGATGCCTGAGGGGCAGAGACATTTTCTTTGAACAGTTCTATATTCCAAATATGGCAGTAAAGCTTGTAGGGTCTAAAATTATTGTTCAAGGAATTCAGCACCAAGGACAAGACATATCAAACTAGAAATGTACTACAGTCTCTACTGTTTTTGTTGACACCTCAGGAATGGATGCATTATTTCCCAAATAGTGGGTTCCAGGAATTCAGCACAAAGGACAGGGCATTTCAACGTTGAGATGCATTTGAGTCCCTGTTTTTGATGAGACATTTCTTCTCAACAGACATATCTTCCAAGAACTACAGAAGTCTTGAGTAGTGCTGTGTGCCTAAACCCACATTTAGGTTCAGGTCCGGATTCAAGTCCAGAGGTTTAGGTTCAGTTCCGGACTCGTAAGTCCGGACCTTAACCCATGCATATACAGAATTGCATGCTGGCAACCTTGCAATGCATTGTTGTATGGGCAAAACTGTGGCCACATAACATGGAGGCCAACACTCGACCATGCCCGATGGCAATGTTTTCTTCATTTTGCAGCACATCTTGCAATTTGGAAAGAAAAGGGGGTATGTGACAAATATTTTTTTGTAATAAGTCCGGAATCAGTTCCAGACTTTTAGTGTTTTTTTTTGGACTTTTTTACAAGTCCGGAACTGGTCCAGCGAACTGGTACACAGCACTAGTCTTGAGCCTCACCTGCTGCAGGTTGTCTATGGCCTCCTTGGCGAGCGCGGGGTCTCCCGGGCCGTTGGACACGAAGAGCCCGTCGTAGCTCTCTTCCTTAATGTTGTGGTCCCAGGGAACGACATGAACCTCTGCGCCTCGTTTCACCAGGTTACGGATCATGTTGTGTTTGATCCCACAATCCACTGCTATCACCTTCACAGGGTTGCCCTTCCCAAAAATCTGCACTTCCTAAAGTAGGAGATCAAAACAAGGGACTTTTAGAGCAAATTTTTGTGATAACTAGAGAGGTGATCCAAAAAGCAGTTATTCAAGCAACTGGATATGATTTTGGAATTCAGTCAATTCAGTTGCTTGAGTAACTGCTTTTTGGTGTATCTCATTACCTGGATGTCTAACCTTCATCGACATACTAGAGAGAGGACGTTCACAAAACAAATGCATACGTTTACCTTCAGATGGTCTAGCCTAACAAACTACTGCTTTGTTTATTCTGACTTAAAGTTAAAAACATTCAGGCCCTCCAACTCTGTGCTGTAGTCAATTGCTACATAATGTAACCCAACACCGCAGTGTGTCTGCTACAGAAACCAGTTACCATGGTGACAGACGTCTGGTCAGGGTCACTAACTTTATTTGTTTGGAAGGGAAGAAGAGGACGAAGAAACAAAGCAATAACAACATGTTTTCCTTCTGCGAAAGTAAAGATAAAATGCTTTCAATCACCTAGCATGGTTCCTTACTAAGTCATACACTGTATATTGTTTATATCATTCATATATATTTTACCACCTAAAAAAAGGAGTGAGAACAAAATATACCTTGGTGGACACTTCTGCCATGAGGTTCCTCAGGTTGGGGTCAATGAACTCTATTGGATCTCCCTCAAACTCTATCTTCCCCAGTACAGTTCCCTGTGTAGGAAAATACTATGTGAAACCTTTGCCTTACTAATAATCTCATGCTACTCCTTATCATAACAGCCACCAGGTACATCTTTTCACTTTTGATTCCTAAAAATATACAGTTATCTTAACACAACACAATGAAAAAGTATAAGTCTGTATATTGTCTGTATATTGTTCCTTTTTATCTGGGAAGCTTGGACTTGAAATAAAATATTATGTAATGATATGTACCATACATCTGAGAGCCTTATTTATTACTCAAAGCAATACAAAAATAGCACATTCAAGACAGGAGCTGGGAAGAGTTGTACATGTGTATGTTACACTGTTGCTGAGTGAGCAACGCCTCCTAGCAGAGTTTAGCAACACTGCATGTGACTATTATCCCTCATACAAACCCTGTCTCTGATGAGTTTGGTGAGCATCCTGGTGTCGATACCGTACAGAGCAGGCACCCCCTCATCCTTCAGCCACTGAGACAGGGACTTCACAGAGTTCCAATGGCTGTGGTGGTGGGAGTAGTCCTGTACAAGCAGGCCTGCTACCTGTAGGGAAAATAAGTGTCTTTACAATCTCTGTATTAACTAAATATGATATATGATATGTCTTCTGAAATCTTTCTGTATATATATCATAAACAAAGTTAAAGTCTGTCTACTATTTGGACACAAGATATGCATCTACTTATTCTTTATATTATGGTAAGTATATTCTTTGTAGTAGACTTCCATTAACTGAATTCTGTTGACTCTATGAATACAGTTTTCTTGCACCTCCATCAAATGTACAATTCTTGCACAATTCAATAGTACTACAAGCTCAAACATGTTTAGAGATGAAAATATTGTTTCCACAATTTCATGAATTTTTGATAACACACTAACTCACTATGAAGTAATGAAAACTGTAAATTGTCACTTTGACAGTTAGCCATAAAACATACATGTATTCTGTCGGACTCCACATACTGCATGAGTCCCATCTCGTCTCGCAGCGCGGTGTCGGGTACGCCGTAGTTCCCCACGATCGGATACGTCAGTGTCAGGATCTGTCCACGGTAGCTCGGGTCTGTCAGGGCCTCCGGGTAGCTGGGTTGGGAAGGAAATAAAACAATTTTCTGTCAAGATCCTTTCTTTTGGATACGTCAATTCAGTAAAGTAGCATAATATGTAACATTTTGTCCTTAAAATATTTTATTTAAAGAAGTACTAGTGTGTTTGTAATTTACTTCCATTTTTCAACATATTTATGCAATAATCTCACATTTCTGACATTTATGGTTGGCTATAAAACAGCACACAAGAGTCCCACTCAGTTTGTAGTGCCACCACAAAATACCAGAATGTAAACAAACATGGCTGTGAGCAGTATTTCAAGCTTTTAAACACCCTCATACTCATAGGGTGTCAAATTCTCACACTTCTTGAATGGCACTTATTCGCAATGGAGTAGGGTTGATTCAATTTACCTTGTAAAGAATTGAACAGAATATTTACTTTTTGTATCGTCCTAATGTTAGTTACATAATGCAGCTTGAAGGAAATTTTCTATTGGGAAGTTGCAATGTGATGGGTATCATTAATACTTAATTGATAATAATATCATTAATACTTACCCCACCAGTCCAGTGTTGAAGACCACCTCTCCTGCCATAGACCTCTCATTCCCAAAGGAGTAACCCTTGACTTTTGTTCCATCTTCCAGTATCAGGGATGCAGTCCTGGGCTGTGGTAAAAAGAAACCAGTGTTGTCACAAACTGTACAGTGGACTGATCCCACTGGATTGCTGCTATACTATCTAGTGGCCATGGAGTCCATTGGTATATGTACTGAGACCTTAGAAAAATTGTGTTTCCTGTTTCCCGACAGACACTTAAGAAAAACCTGCCGACCCAAGACTTTTTTTGGTTGGACCCCTGCTAAAATTACAGCTAATTCAGATAGATAATGTTGAGTAATTGTTAATTTTCTTTCTTCAAATTTCAATACCTTGATGTTAATGCTATTGGGATAAAGAATGTAGAATACTGATCCATTGATGATTAAGCCTTGAATTGTTTACGATCCAACTATAATAAATTTGGTTTCTCACTACCCCATATAGAATACAGTAGTCATATTTTTCTACCATTTGTCATGCTCTGACGAACTTAATGGTTTTCTTTTGTCAGAGAGCAGTCTCTGGCACCTGTGCTTTCCCACAAAACTCCTCATAAACCTTACTATTGGTAGCCTCTGAATACCACCTGTTAAATCTTACAGTAAGATAGGCATGGCCTTTAAGTAGTTTTCCGCAGAATACCTTTTACTAGCACATCGGCAGAATGTACTGCACCTGTGCGAAACCTGTAATGTATTGGGTATAGCACTTTGGCAGAACGTCTCATGTAAGGTCGTATTCATGCATATAAGGTTAACACTCTGTCTGCATGCGCAGTTTCCAAATGTTATATGTTGGAAAAGATATCCTCTGCTACAAGCAAAATTCTGGCGTAATGTTGACCAGAAATCCAACATGAAAAATGGGGGTTTCACGCAGGCGTAGTATGTTCTGATGGCGTGCTCCTTATCAGTTAACTCTACCTTTAATATAATAATGGTTTGCTCCTACAGAGATTGTATAAGACACTCAATTTGCAGGCAGTAATGAGGTCTGCGGTGCTGCCATTAATATCACTTTTCTTCTTATATCAAATCTCAGCAGGCTTTTAGTTCAATTGCGATGATTCGGGAAGCTAAACCATGAAATTGAAAATTTGAAGTCGTATCCTAAGAGAATACAAACTAGCCCGGGATGTCCTATGTTACTCAAAGAATTTGATTAAGAATTAGGAAGATGTTTTTTCTTTTTTTCCTGGTTATTTGGACCTAAACATAACATCCGGTACAGGTAAAGGGTCTAGAAGTAGAAGTCCAGATCTGTTACCTAAACAATTTGACAATGTAACTGTATGTAAACATGTAAATTCTCAATCATGACAGAAACAGTAAAAAGAATGTTTATTTACAATCATAGTAAAAGCGTCTTCAGTTTAATACACACGGTAATTTTAATTGCCCAAACGTTTTATTCCAGGGCTAGATTTTTATCTTTCTTGGGCTTGCAATTGGCATTTTTAGTAAAAAAAAACTATTATTAATTAACTTGTACATGTATGTGCTGGAGCGTACATTTGTCCAGATTTCTGCAGTACCATACACTGTACTGTGCAAAATAATAGGTAGAAGGGAAGAAGAATGCAGCTGTATTGCGAAGCAAGGGTAAAATTTATCACCCATTCACTCTTCCAAACCCCAGTTTTATGGTACGTGGGCCATAAGCTATCATTACTCAATCAGCACCCAGTGGAGAATTCTGCAGGATGTACTTCCCTTCAGCAGGGGCAGGGGTGAAGGGCAGTGTGTTTCATTTCAGGGCTGATGTATTCAGTACTTGACTCCTGGGCTGGGTGTAATCAATGGATCACAATGCCACTGTAAGGCCTAGGGAAGAAAATGTTGTGTTTCCTGTTTCCTGACTGACCCTAGAAAAAAACTGCCGACCCTAGCCTTTTTTGTGTGAACCCCTGGATATAAAGGACATAAATTTTTGAGCTGATCAACTTTTTCTAGCTCCATGATCTGACACCTGAGTGATGAAACATTGTACAATCTGTTTTCTAACATTGAAAATATAAGTGTCCTCATGATGTACAATTTTTACTTGGTTAAACTGTATTGTATAAACAAGGAGCTATATGGCTATAGCTATTCGCTATAACGTTGGATCACTAGAGATAACTAAAGTCTAAAAAGAAAAAGAAAAAACAACGAAGATAATCCCTACCTACCGACCATAATTTTTTCAGGACTGAAACAGAAAACACAACATTTTTTCCCTCGGCCTAATCAATAGATCGTGATGCCACTCCACCCAAGACTGTATCACAGATAAGCTAGGAGAGGGAGAGGAAATGGCATCGGGATGAAGGCAGAATTTAGATGAGGATGATTTACAGGAGGAGTTATTTTATCTACATGAAAAATATCTCGTAATATATCATATAAAGAACCTGCAATATATCATGATAGGCGTGATAAAGAAAACCTACTACTGAATGGGTGAAATAATCGTTAAAGAGTATTACATGAGCGAATATAGATGTTAGATACAGTGGTTATTTTTTAGTTTGTATCTGTATCACCTGATTGATAAGGGTGCCATCCTTCCTCCGTATAGTGGATGTGGAGAGCTTCCTAATGTCGTGTTTGATCGCGAGGATGAGTCGTTTCTGTAGCAGTCCTCGATCGCGCAGGACATTCGCTACACGGACCAGGTGAGACATGATGCGGCTCGGCAAAAACTAGATCTGGAACATACACAGGAAAAATAGGGGTAAAGTTATAAATCAACTTACATAATACTAAATCGAAGCTGGTGTGCTATGCCGAAAGGCAGTTATACTGGCTAGACAGATACAGATACATATACAGAATACTTGATGAAGTTATGGACAAACATATACTCGAGTTATCCTGCTAACAAACGACAAACAATAAAGTCCACTGCAGTAATGTAGGGACCCCCCACAAAGCCCATTTTTGAACTTGACCTTGGTCTCCCCAATGGTAACCTGCCTGCTAAAAATCATGAACATAGATCCGTGGCTTCAAGAGTTATGCCACTAAATCCACAGTCTCCCACCCTAAAGCAAACTGATTTTATACCCTTTTGATGAAGGCAATTAATCTTCTATTTTTTTAAAGTTACCTGAGTGAAAACCCTTTTGCTGAATGAGTCTTCTAAAACAATAATTGCACCTTATGAAATGAAGTATCTTTATCAAATCATGACTGCAACAAAAACACATAATCAGTTATCACACACATTTGAAAACCTGTATCACCCACAAAAATGTACAAAAAGCTTCCATTAGGCTTAGCTACATGTACACATGATCACATTGTGGTATCCGTAATGTAAATGACAAGAAGCAAATGTTATTAAGTGAATTAGCATGGCACACACGTATGCAATCTGGGCTCAATCCATTCCAATCGATTTCATCGCTGTAACTGGCGGTGAGTTACCAGCGGAAGCCGGCAGTTACGTTGTCTACGGAACCGTCTGACGTCAAACCGTCGGTTTATCCCCACCGCTACGATTGAATCAAGTCAGGCAGCTAATAGAATAGAAATTCCCATGGGACATAATGGTGGAGGTATTTCTGACGGGAAGCTTTTATTTGGGGACAAAACACAGGGGAGGGTTCAATGTCTGGACACATTAGACCATGGATAAGTCAAGGATAGGCCACATCAACCTGATTTTATGGACAATATCTTGTGGAAAAACAATGTAAAAAGATGAAATTTTACAAAAATTTAGTAAAGTCTTACAACATTTAAAATACATTTGTATACAGCCATATTATTACCATGCATACATCAAGGAAAGACCACATCAATCTGATTTTATGGTGAACATTTTATGGAAAAACAAGGTAAAAAGATGACATTTTAGTAAAAAAAATTTACTAAATAGTCAAAACATTTGGAAATTCAAATTTGTATAAAGCTATATCAAACTCGGCTATAATGCTTTATCTGTCATTTTCTACAGTAGAACTATATCTAACTACATTTTTTACTCCAGGCTATGAAAATAACAAAACACACTATCACATTCATTAACTCAAGCAACAAATTATTCCTTTTATTATTTCAACCTCAGAAGGTTTATGCAAATGTTACTTAAATAATCATTGGTCACTAAAATAGCCATCTACATTTAGCAACCTGAAAATAGAAACCACAGACCTCAAGTATTCATCATGAAAATAAATTGAAATGCTTACAATTGTAATTGCTTACACACAATTATTTACCATAAATATGAATTAATTATGGGATTTTTATGAGCACTCTACAAACTATACTAACACAATGTATCTGCTTAGGTTTTGAATTCATAAATATATAATACCGTTAGACAAAGATAATTTCAAACACACAGGTAGAATACGTACTAGAAATGATACACTATACATGTACTGCAAATGCACTACTAGCAGTAGTGGTTACCAAACCTATTTTAGCTCCAATCTCTTTCGTTCTCTCTGCAAAAATTTGATTTAGACTTAGCAGCTAAAATAGGCTTGGTGAGGCTACACATGTACAGTATTGAAAAAAATGAAAAGCCGTACAATGAGTTAACTATTTGAACGTATACCTACACTTCTAATGTTTACACCGCATTTCAGTAACAATGTTAACTGACACAAACCTACCTGTGATGTTAAGTCCCTTTCCGTTCTAACATTCTTCCCACACTGCTTTACTGTGAATAACAGTGCTTGGCAGGTGGTGAGGGTATGCATGGGGGTTAACAGGACCAGGAATTTTCATGATACTTATTTTTATTTCCAGGCAATTGTTGATGCAGGGCACATTTTGTGTAATCCTAGCACTATGCAATTCATAACTACTTTTACTATGAAGAAATTGATGACTGATCAAATAGACCACATACAATGTAGTTGAAGCTCAACCCTGCAAAACACTATTTATTCAATTCCTATACAGACTACTAGTATTATAAAATGCAAATGTACTAACATAACATGCTTCTTGTATGTGGGGACATCTAGCAGTTCAATTGCAAACTGCAGCTATTCCTACTATCTATTACCCAAGAACCCCCAAGTCCTACTCCTAGCAGAAATTTTGATTTCTCTGTTTAAATAATTTAAAACAGATACAGAAAAGTTTGGAACATCTTTTAGAAAGATACATAACACTCGCAGTACACTACGTTTTCTACGATGCCAGTGGCACAATACTACGATAGCTTCCTTTTGCCTCATATAACATCCAGTACCATATCCTACAATACTTCAAAATCACCAGGGTGCAAAAGGGTGCAACAGCTGCAAGAAGGAGATACCACACACTTGCCTAGTACCGTAGATACACACATTTTCTCTGGGACTTAATTTCATGGTGGAAGGGAAAAAAGAGTGTTTTAAAGTCATGATTGCAACAATTCGGTAGTACAGCAGTAATAGAATAGAAACACAGTGTCATGAATTTGCAGTACAGGGGTCACTATGAAAAACTGTGAAATTAAAATCACTGGGAATTTCAAGATACACAGTACCCAATAATTCAGAAGTATCACCGTAAAACTACACTATCAGTTGGATCCTATAATACCGCCTGAGTTTCGGAAAGACTGCAATAAGGTAATATCTATCCTCAGGGTGCATTACAAGCCTACATGTCACAACCAGTTGAACTGTATTCTATGCTATCATATCCTGTCCCAGCCTATATTCAAGCAGTTGAAAGGGTCAATGTGAAAAAGACCTATGTGGAGACAGAAGGTATACATGGGCTGATATCTGCAAGCATTCAGGTAGCAGCAAATTACCTGGTATCAGGAGACATGGAGTGAAAATACACAGTCAGAAAAGTGTTCATATCTGTTCAATGGTAGGCTAGCTATTGGGGTGAACAGGCATAGAATAAATCAAGTTTGAGTGACTTGAGAGCAGAAAAAAAAGAAGAATTTTCTTGAACACACACAACTGTTCCAATCAGTACTGGTTAATGCATATGATTCAGCATTACTGTATAATATTATAATTAAGTTAGCAGATTACTAGAATGTATAGATTATGGTACAAACTATTTTATAGTGAAAAAAAGCAATGTAAAAAGATTCAATCCTACCCAATAACATTTTACAGACGCACCTGCGAATGTAGATGACCCATCTGATGACGATAATTATGGGTTACTTAGCCTCCTCTCTTATGTATTGTATAGCATCATATAAGTTGTCTGTTAATCGATTCATATAATTATAAGATCCATATAATTATAAGGGGTGGTATACAGAAAAGACTTCAACAGAAAAAAAGTACTACCAACTTGGTCTTTGGACTGAAAGTTTCAAAAAGTTGCCAGTATAGATAGATAGATGGAAATTCAAGTTACACTTTACATGGTATATGCACAAAGATGTACTAAAGGTGTGCAGTAGCAGAGATTGAAATTATACCTGTTTCTGTTGGAGGAGTCTTGTAAGACGGTAAGTGGTACAACAAAACTGTGTCAGGCTAATTATAATGTTGTCTACAAACTAGAATGGTCCAAAAACTAGAACACACCATTCAGAAATGGGTTGGTAGAATTATAGATTATATAGACTTGTACATGCTAAAATATGAGAACTGATGCAATATCTGTATAATTTACTTGTCAACTCTACATGATATTTACAATATACACTGTACACAATGTTGTACTAAAGGTGCAAATTATCAGAAATTGGAATGATACTGGTACCTGTTTTTGTTGGAGGAGTCTTGTATTGTAACTTAAGTGGTCCAACAAAACTGTGTCAGGCTTAAATTATAGGTAGGCTAATTATAATGTTGTCTGTAAACTAGAATGGTCCAAAAACTAGAACACACCATTCAGAAATGGGTTGGTAGAATTATAGATTATCTGTCTTATAAACTTGTACATGCTAAAATATGAGAACTGGTATAATATCTGTATAATTTACTTGTCAAGTTGTCAACTCTACATGATATACAATATCTACACAATGTTGTACTAAAGGTGCAAAGTAGCAGAAATTGGAATGATACTGGTACCTGTTTTTGTTGGAGGAGTCTTGTATTGTAAGTAGTCCAACAAAACTGTGTCAAGCTTAAATTATAGGTAGGCTAATTATAGACTACAGACTATAGACTACAATGGTCTGAAAACTAGAACGCACCATTAAGAAATGAGTTGGTAGAATTATAGATATCTGTCTTATAAACATGTATGTGCTAAAATATGACAACTGGTACAATATCTGCATAATTTAGTTGTCTATATTAAGAATTCAAATAAAATGGTCACCACTCAACATTAGCTATAGTCCATTGTTACAGATACATGATATATGTCCAAAGTCCTATACCAAATTGTTCTATTTGTGACCTCTTATTCAAATGAGCATGGCCACAAATCTATCACAGTATTTAAGGACAAAAGGGTCCAATGTGCATGTCAACCATGATGTCATTCTGTCTGACCAACCTGTCTATCAAATAAAATGGGAGGGACCATTGATTGAACAAAGCCAGTTCAATCCAGAACCTAATTGAAACAAAAATAAGATGTTCATTGACAATTAAAGAAGCTGAAAAAAAGCTGGCAAGCAAAGGTATCTTTTTTCTTTTCTTTCGAGTAAACATTAGCACTAGACTCAAAAAGTTTTTGCAGAGATATTTAGAATGTCTTATTTTATAATGTATGTTAGTTATACAAACCATGGCCCAAACTGTGTGGCATGTTAACACATGGCGCCACATGTTTGCCCTAAACCACATTTACTCAAATCACTCACAGTCCATACCTCTGCTGGCTTGTAGCAGCTGTTCCAATGCTGTTCCACTAGAAACTGCAACCCAACAGCATGCATCAACCAACAAATACAATCCACTTTTGGCCAGTTGGATTTTTAACTTGTAGCTACAGGTTAAGCCTTGCTGTTCAATACAGTACATGTAATCCCTGCAGCTATACTGTTAGCTGCTGAGTCAACTAAAGATTGGGTTGTAACGAGTGCTGTGTTAATATTTGTTGTTAGCTCTCCAGGGCACAAACATACAATAGTCCTTCTGTACATACCAGCTAGTATAACACTGTACTGCTAGTAAGTACTGTTTTTAAATACCAACTACACATACCAACAAGTATTGTAGAGATAAACCTTTAAAATCACATACCTATACCTGTGTTATAGGATGTTGTGTTCCCTTCCACGTGCCACCATTAAGTAAAACTAACAACACGTGTAGGTACAGACAGGTAAACATTGATGATGCAATAGCAGGGAAAGCTAGACCCTTGGACATGTGCCAATGCGTGGGAATATAGCCTGGAGGGGTTTAAAATGTTCAGAACAAAACAGGAAATGGCTAGGGATAATCATTCCCACATGGCTGGACAAGGTCAAAATAATGTACAGCTGTAACAATTCATATCTGCTATACTATTCATAGTTAATACATGAAAAGGGAACAATAATTTTTGTTATTCCAAGCAAGGGGATATCAGAAAGTAGACTTATCTTGATAGTGTTTTAACACTCATGAGATACAATAGGGGCAGTGTTAAAGCTTTTTTTGCAAACATTTTGAAAAATTTACATTGAAAATAAATCACTTGCATCCAAAAACCAAATGGAGGAAAAAGAAATACACAAATGCTGACCACTGGTGATTAAAAAAACAACTTTGTTAGCACTATCGGAAAATGTTATTGTTGCACATGGTTACTACAATGACAATCAGTGTACTGTACTGCAGTGTAGTAAAGCACATTTAAATTTGTGGGCGTGTCTGATGCACACCCCCAATGTGATTTATAGGCATGGTACAGCACAATAACGCACCCTAAAATCATTTTACAAAACAACCTTACCTTCAATATCAGCTCCAAATCTCCCCAAAAACGTCAACATAAATACTTCAAAAAGATCTGTCTTCAATTCACAGCTGATTACAGTGTGTATATATACTCAGACTAGCTTAAAGTAGAGCAAGAGTTCAGTTGGGGGCTAGCGGCTATAAATGGCGAGAAACCGGTTCACACCACCCATTGTTTACACAGTTGTTGGACAATTCCAGCTTCTTCGACCTTTGGAATCGTCTGTCGTAAAACTTCAGGATGCGATAGTATAGCATGTAAAACACTTATCCATTTGCCACGTTATTATGCATGTGTTATTTATGTAGTTGCATGTGGTTGAGATAAATCAATCAAATTATAAAGTATGATGATTTTCTAATTGACATGTAAAAATCCTTCTTCTTTTAATACGATTAATGTTGACATTTCGATAGGATTAACATGATTAGGATGCAAATCCGGTTCAAAGCACATAGATGAGCTTACATTTAAGTTCATACTAAAATCAAGAAATTATATAGCTAAGTCAGCATGTCGGCCATGCGCTTGTTTTGAAATTGATTGACTGCACTGCACGACAGCTTCTATTTCTTTGCTTCTGTAGAGCTTAAAAAGTCATTTTTCGTAGAAAAAAACAATGCAAAGTTAACTCAAATGTAATCATCAAGAAGTCGACTCTTTCCTACCTATAAAGCGTTGATGAAACCGTCCGAAATTGAAGGAATGCAGCCCGGAGCAAACAATTTCGCAATTTCAAAAGATTGCCGCCATCTTGCTGAATCGTGGCATTTGCATATGACCTCAGTGACCCGCCTACCGCTACTTTTACTTTTTCCCCTCTCGAAAATTAAAATCAAAAACTATCCTTGAAATTTTATACTTTTGTAAATAATTTTTCTTATGATTCTGCTTTCATGTGAAATTAAGAACGATTTAGTTTGATGTTGTAGTTTCTAAAATCGTTTTCCCAGCGTCCTTACCAAGCAACTTTGTAGGTCACCACTGTGGTTGGAAAATGTGCCTTTTCATTTTTCCTACCCAAATATGGTTTACAAGTGATAAATCTGCCATTAACTTTACATTTTACGATTAAAAATGAGTTATACTTTATATTGGAGACTTTTTAATCCTAATAAAGCATAAAGGTTGTAAAATATCCTAAACTTGGTCGACTATGCAGGCACCGAATTGTTAGGTCACACTTGCAGAGAAAAAGATGGCGGGCGACTGTCGGAAAAGAATTTGAATTTTTGGGTTGCAAATATTGACCATTTTCTCGCTTGTACTTGACTTTCAAAGGTAGATTGTGTAATATCAGGCGACGAGAGAATGATTATGCAAGAGCCAGTTCAGGTAAGGACGCAAATCACGTCTATATCGGCAGAATTTACTGTGTTCTGGTACTGTCAAGTTTCGGCCTCTTGTTTGTATTTTTCTAGCTGTCAGATCAGAAATTTCGCTCGGACACCTAAAGTTGTCTGTTCCTGCAATGATTGCATCCTCGATACTAAAACGGATCGTATCCATAGTATATTTCCGTACGATATGTCTTATACAACAAGAACAACGTTAAGCCGATGTGTTGTGATTATGTAAGAACAAAACATGTAAATTTCCAGCTGTCGAAAAAATTATGGAGGGACAACTGTTGCTGCTTTGATTCACACAGACTGAAACGTTTTGCTTTTTGCCTTGTCCTTCTTAGAGCAGTCATTTGGACACCATTGTCGTAATCTTTAGATGAGGCTCAAATGTTTGAAATAATATGTGGTTAAAAATGAAATAATCACACTCGAAAAGAATCAATCAGTCCTTTTATTCTTTTTCACTTAAAAAAATGCCATCATGAACTTGTGCCCCTAACTTGATTTCATCATTTGTTGAAGAAGATCATCAGAGATCTTAGGTCTTGCCCATTGCTTAAGTCGTATTGTTTTGTATTTCAGGCGGCCATCTGGCATTCCTTGAACCACTATGCTTTTGCAGACGCCATCTTTCTCGCAGAACGGTTATACGCAGAGGGTAAGGATCTCTTTCTTCGTCTATAGAATTAAAAGTATAGAGTTATCACATACAAAATATAAAACATAACAGAGAGAATATTTTTGTTTTGGAAGGACCATAATTTGTAGAATCATATAAGAATGAACTGCCATTGATATCATTGTCTTTTACTCTTTAGGTTCTGTCTGACTCTTTTTCTTACGCCCCTTACAGTTGGTTCAGATGAAGCCTTGTTCCTGTTGGCCACCTGCTACTACCGATCAGGGAAGCCGTACCGAACGTACATGTTACTCCAGTCCAGGGGATGCCCCACTCCACAGTGCAAGTTCCTGTATGCAAAGTGTTGCATAGATCTGGAAAAGTAAGACATGATTTAATTATCATCACAAAAATCTGTTCTTCTACTATAAGAAGCTTACTTTTCTGTCCAAGTGTTGGTAAATATATGCCACTTCCATGTAAATAGATAGTAAAATGTCCCTTTTCCCAGTGTATTATTTTGCATTGCTGATGCACCATTTTTTTCTCAGGTATGCAGAGGGAGAGTCCACTTTTGTGGGAGGGGCGATCGGCAAGCAGCGTTCTTATGAAGAATTGGTGACAGAATTCGGAGACGCGGGATGTTTCTCCATGCAGCTTCTTGGGAAGATATTTGCGTAAGACATCAGTTGTTCTTTTAGTTTCAGCATTATTGTATGAAAGTTATAGAGTCAATTAAGTATCCAAGGTATCCAAAGCATCTTTGGTAGGTAACAATGTCTGTTCAATATTGTAAATGTTTTATGCCTTATTGTTTCTACCCATTACAGGAAGAGTGAGAGAAATAAGAGAGCCAGTGATTGTTACAGACAGAGTCTGAAACACAACCCTTTCCTGTGGTCCAGCTACCAGGCTCTATGTGACATTGGTAAGTACACATTATAATGATGCTGATGCCAACAGGTCAACGACCTGAACCAGATGTCTGTCACCATGGTAACTAGTGTTGGGTTACATCATGTTACAATTTTATAGCAGGAGGGTTTCAGACTCCTGTCACCAGAATGTGTTTAGTAAGAATTAACACAGCAGACCCATATGCAAAGGTAAACATTATGCATCTGTTTTGTAAATGCTACCTTTCTTGTTTCTTGTTGTAATATGTAACATTGAATTCAACTTTACCAAGTCACTTGTTTCTATACTGTTGAGGCTATTGTTACCATGACAACTGTTGAGGCTATTGTTACCATGACAACTGTTGAGGCTATTGTTACCATGAAAACTGTTGAGGCTATTGTTACCATGACAACTGTTGAGGCTATTGTTACCATGACAACTGTTGAGGCTATTGTAACCATGACAACTGTTTGTCATGACAACTGTTGAGGCTATTGTTACCATGACAACTGTTTGTGATAATGACTGTGAGGGTTAATATGTTACCATGACAACTGTTGAGGATTAATATGTTACCATGACAACTGTTGTTTAGGAGAGAAGCCAGACCCAGACGAGGTGTTTCAGCTGACCAACCTGCAGAACTTCAGCTCTTGCCAGTCTTCCTTCCCTCCCCCCACCCTGACTCCCCACCAGGGGGGGACCTCGGACATCACCCCTCCAGCACAGGACAGCACTAAGGTTGGCCTAACATTTGAGTTGATCTAGATTGTAACCATTCAATACACATGGAAGAATTGCTGTTGTCATGCACCACACAATGCATAACAAATTTACACATTTCAAAACAAAGTCTGTGCAATTTTCAACTCATAAAAAAAGCAATAAGTTCAGTCTTATAGTCAATACAATAAATGTTACCTACCATTGTATTCAACCATTCATTCAATGGTCATTATTTAGCACAATCAAAACTCAGGTATAGTTTCAAGTTCCTGCAAAACGGTTTTCTATTTTTTTTTATCAATCAAAACATTGTCACAGCGGTGTTATTCGAAGAACAACATAAAGTGTAATGCTTAGTACTGTTTGCATGTGTGTCAAATCATAAAACTTTTTTCACCCTTGCAGTCGCCGCTGGTAAAGCTGCAGACCCCCACCCCCACCAGCTCCACGTCTGTGGGTCTGGACATGTCGACAGGATCCCCCCAGCCCCTGGTGCAGAGAGTGCGGGGGAGGGCGGGGAGAAGCCTGCTAGGGGGGCCGGCAGCCCTCAGCCCCCTCACACCCAGGTACGGGCCGAGATACACATAGGAGGAAACAGTACAACTTACACACAGTTACAAGGATAGGGATTGTTGCGTTTACCGAAGGAAAACATATTGTTTTTGCTCTGTTTCCTCTTCTTCTTCTTCTCCAAACCAATAAGGTCAATGACCTGAACCAGACATCTGTCACCATGTGTAACTAAGTTCTCAGTACGGAAGTGACACATGAATTGCAATTGATAGAAAGGTAAAGTAAAAAACTGAAAACTAAGAAACAAATGCTGCATAGTAACACATTGTAATCTTTGTTTCAGTTTTGGAGTTCTGCCTTTAGACACCCCCAGCCCAGACATGTTCAGTACAGGGTCCTGCACCTTTGTGACCCCCTCACCCACCACTGTAGAGTGCCCACACATGGACGCCAGGGCTCCCAGCAAGAAGGTAGGCTCACCAAATATGGTCATTTCTGTTTTAGGTGTGCCAAATATGGTCATCTTTGTTCTAGCTGTGCCAAAAATGGTCATCTTTGTTCTAGCTGTGCCAAATATGGTCATCTGTGTTCTAGGTGTGCCAAATATGGTCATCTTTGTTCTAGGTGTGCCAAATATTGGTTATCTTTGTTCTAGTTTTGCCAAATATGGTCATGTGTCATCAATATTGTTCTAGGTGTGCCAAATATGGTCATGTCTGTTCTAGGTGGCCCAATATGGTCATCTGTGTTCTAGGTGTGCCAAATATGATAATTCTTGATGTTCCAAGGCCCAAATAAGTAACCCTGTGTTTTCTTACTAATTAGGTTGTAACAAGAAGAAGCTACCCGTCCCAGACCAAACCTGCAGTGTTCAGCCAGACAGGCAACAGTGGCAATGTGAAGGAATCCAACACGTTAAACACCCCCAGTCCTAGTCCCAGGTTGGTATCTTCCAAACTTTATGAAAATATTATATTATTGTTGAGCCCTATATGTTGTTTCTTGCAGGCAGTTTTTCTGCAACAGTTTTGTATCTTTAAGTTTATATCCTTTATTTGAGTTGACAAGCCATTTGGATGTGAATATTGGTCTGTTAAAGTTTTTCATCAGTATTCCTCTGACCTTTCTCCCGCCATTTTCAGTGGTCCTCAGGTTCTTGTACAGACGACAGCTCAAGGTGTCCGCCGTAGCACCCGCCTCTTCACTGCCTCCAACTCTGTAAAGGTAAGGCCAAGGGAACTTTGTCTTACAGTGTTTCATACATCTACTAAACTGACTTGCAGTACCTCGTCATGTTGCCAGAGGTCACCCCTGATTGGTGTAAGAAATTCCATATGTTTTTGTCTCGCAGTGTTTTATAGACGCTGTCATCTAGTATGAAACTGATTTGCAGTACTTTGTCATGTTGCTAGAGGGCACTTCTGAATGGTGTAGGAAAATTCCGTATCTCTTTTGTTGGTGTCCAGGAAAATAACAAGAAGCCAAAAACAAGATTTGCTGCTCCAAAAGCCCCCGCAAAGAAGACGAAGAGTCGTACAGGGAAGGGGACGTCCTCCCAGCCTACTATCACAGAGGGATCCGAGATCATCAAACCAGAGAGCACCAGTACTACAGAGTCTAAACCCAGCCAGTTACAGGTCACCTGGGCTGTCAATGTACAGAAGGCTGCTGCTGGTAAGTGGAAAATATCAGCTAGACTATGACAGAATGGACTATACTTTTCTGTCATAGGTGGCTTTGAAAGTTGTAAGCTGACAGGAGGCCCAAAATGTCAACATTTCGAGGCCTCATCAAGACCTACCCACTTACCAAATATCAAGACAATCCATCTAAGCCGTCCTGAATTATCGTGTTCACATACACACAGAGACACAGACTCACAGACATACACACACACAAATGCTACCAAAAACATAACCTAAGGTTATATATCATATGTTATAACCTAATGCTACTATTTAAGGCCTGTTTCAATTTTAGAAAACATCTCTGTTGTACAATTTTATATGTAAGGACTTTTCTTCACGGCAACAGTTGAACACAACATCAGAATTGTTTTCAATTGCCAAAAGGCAGTTACTAAAGCAACACTGGATATGATTTTGGAAATGGTCAGACGTTTCAGCTAGTATCCACTAGCTTTCGTCAGTGACTGGAAGCATCTGACCGTTTCCAAAATCATATCGAGTTGCCTAAGTAACTGCCTTTTGGCGTATCTTATTACCTGGATGTCTAACCTTCATCGACATGTTTTTAATTGTTTTTACAGAGGGCCTTATGACGTTAATGAGGGACCTAGGCCACGCCTACCTAGCACTAAGCCACTACGACTGTCGGAAGGCTGTGTCGCTGTTCCAGCAGCTGCCCCAGCACCAGTACAACACGGGCTGGGTGCTGTCTCACATCGGAAGGGCATACTTCGAACTGGCAGAGTACCACAAGGTAAGGATGAAGTGTACTTAGTCTAGCTATCTTTACAAGGAAGAAATGAAGCCCCACATTATGTCGTAATGTAAATATAGAACCATTCTGCAACAAAGTGTAATACTTATTGTTTGACTCACATAATGTAGACGCTTTCTTTTTGTATGTATGTCACTTCTTCACTTCTAATGGACACAAGGACAATGGAAACCCTTGGGAAAATCTGTCTGCCCCGGATGGCCTACTTTCTGTGACCCCCGGGCTTGTTCACTTTACACTCGGGAAGAATGCACTGTATCTGTCTAGACTTACAAGTACCAAGCTTCCTCAAAATCATGAACCATAACCCTAACAGCAACCACTGTCACCATGGCAATGTATGTTTTCATTGCCAGTCTTGTTGCTAAAATTTTGTGTATGTGTTCTGCAGGCAGAGAAGGCGTTTAAGGAGGTGCGTAAGCTGGAGCCCCACAGGGTGGAGGGTATGGAGCTGTACTCCACAGCCCTGTGGCACCTACAGAAGGACGTTCTACTGTCCTCACTAGCACAGGAACTCTCCGACATGGACAGGGACTCTGCACAGGTACTAACTTTTATAAGTATGGACAGGTTTGTGTAGTAGAGACTTGCTGTATGCTTATTTGTAGAGCCTGATCAGGGTTGGAAATACCCACTCTCACACTCTTTCGTTATGGTTTCTGTGGGAGACTTGTTGGAGACACCGTATTGCCCGGCCTGAAACTTACAGCTTCTGAAATAAACTGTGTCCTGCCTCGGTCAGCATGTGAGCGATACCTTTACAGGCGGTCTGGCTAATGGCTTGGCTTCTAAAATAAACAGCCATTGTTGAGGACAACCTGCAATATTGATAGGCAACCTAGCTTTTAGTTTAGGTTGCCTAGTTACCAACTTGAGAAAAAAAGTATTTCGAATCCTAATGATCAAGACGGCATGTTGTAGTTTTACATTTGTTATTGTCAATGCTCACCTGCTCACCCGGACGCCTGTAGACCTTCTGGTCTGTCAGTTGTCAGCCTCTGGGTCAGGTTCCTCCATGCTACCCTGTCTTGAGTCAGATTCTTCACTTCCTCGAAGTCCCTCTGCTCTCTCTGTGTGATCTCTCTGATCTGATCTTCCCACCTCTTTCTTGGCCTGCCATTTGGTCTTCTCCTCTTTGGTTTCCAGTTGTATATCCTGTTTGTATCCCTACCCTCTTGCATTCTCAGTACGTGCCCAAACCATCTCAGCTGGTTTCTTTCTATGATGTTCAGAATGGATTCCACTGAGAAAGAGCTCCTAATTATATCATTTCTCACTTTGTCCCTTAAGGTAACTCCGTAGATTAGGCGCAGTACTCTCATTTCCGTAGCTTGAATTTTGCTTTTGAGTCCATGAGTTATTGTCAATGTTCAGTGAAAAGGTCAAGAATCGTTAACCTTCTCCCTGCTGTCTAGCTCCATATCTGATACAAATTTGGTGCCAAATGGCTGCCCTAGCAGGCTGAAGGTTAAGCAGAGTGGTTAATGTTTTGTTATTTGCCCCCCTCCCCCTCAGTCCTGGTGTGCTGTGGGAAACTGTTTCTCCCTGCAGAGAGAACACGACACGGCCATCAAGTTTTTCCAGCGAGCCATCCAGGTGGAGCCCAACTTCGCGTACGCGTACACGCTGCTGGGACACGAGTACGTGCTGAACGAGGAGCTAGACAAGGCCATGTCGTG
>NW_017802935.1:4030970-4034780 GCF_001625305.1 Branchiostoma belcheri
AGAGAGCACCAGTACTACAGAAGTCTAAACCCAGCCAGTTACAGGTCACCTGGGCTGTCAATGTACAGAAGGCTGCTGCAGGTAAGTGGAAAATATCAGCTAGACTATGACAGAATGGACTATACTTTTCTGTCATAGGTGGCTTTGAAAGTTGTAAGCTGGCAGGAGGCCCAAAATGTCAACATTTCGAGGTCTCATCAAGACCTACCCACTTACCAAATATCAAGACAATCCATCTAAGCCGTCCTGAATTATCGTGTTCACATACACACAGAGACACAGACTCACAGACATACACACACACAAATGCTACCAAAAACATAACCTAAGGTTATATATCATATGTTATAACCTAATGCTACTATTTAAGGCCTGTTTCAATTTTAGAAAACATCTCTGTTGTACAATTTTATATGTAAGGCCTTTTCTTCACGGCAACAGTTGAACACAACATCAGAATTGTTTTCAATTGCCAAAAGGCAGTTACTAAAGCAACACTGGATATGATTTTGGAAATGGTCAGACGTTTCAGCTAGTATCCACTAGCTTTCGTCAGTGACTGGAAGCATCTGACCGTTTCCAAAATCATATCGAGTTGCCTAAGTAACTGCCTTTTGGCGTATCTTATTACCTGGATGTCTAACCTTCATCGACATGTTTTTAATTGTTTTTACAGAGGGCCTTATGACGTTAATGAGGGACCTAGGCCACGCCTACCTAGCACTAAGCCACTACGACTGTCGGAAGGCTGTGTCGCTGTTCCAGCAGCTGCCCCAGCACCAGTACAACACGGGCTGGGTGCTGTCTCACATAGGCAGGGCGTACTTCGAACTGGCAGAGTACCACAAGGTAAGGATGAAGTGTACTTAGTCTAGCTATCTTAACAAGGAAGAAATGAAGCCCCACATTATGTAGTAATGTATATATAGAACCTTAGTACCAATATTTAATGACTGGCAACAAAGTATAATACTTATGGTTTGACTCACATATGTACTCACTTGCTTTATGTATGTATAACTTGCAATGAGCCCAAGGATACAACTGTGCAATAAACGATAATTTAATATTAAGAGGAAAAACCTGGATTCTTCAAAGCCATGCTGTGAGGAGTTTTTGTGAAATTTTGGCCATGTTTTTGACCTTTCTATCACCTTCCCTCTTTCCCCCTAACTTTCCCTTCCTCTCTCTATCTCTCTCTCTCTCTCTTTCTTTCTCATTCACCATGAGTGTGTTTTTGTTAAGACTTTGTGATATACATATCTGTTCTGCAGGCAGAGAAGGCGTTTAAGGAGGTGCGTAAGCTGGAGCCCCACAGGGTGGAGGGTATGGAGCTGTACTCCACAGCCCTGTGGCACCTACAGAAGGATGTTCTACTGTCCTCACTGGCACAGGAACTCTCCGACATGGACAGGGACTCTGCACAGGTACCAACTTTTATAGTGTTGGTTCTAAGTACAGGTTGTGTAGTAGAGACTTGCTGTATGCTTATTTGTAGAGCCTGATCAGGGTTGGAAATACCCACTCTCACACTCTTTCGTTATGGTTTCTGTGGGAGACTTGTTGGAGACACCGTATTGCCCGGCCTGAAACTTACAGCTTCTGAAATAAACTGTGTCCTGCCTCGGTCAGCATGTGAGCGATACCTTTACAGGTGGTCTGGCTAATGGCTTGGCTTCTAAAATAAACAGCCATTGTTGAGGACAACCTGAAATATTGATAGGCAACCTAGCTTTTAGTTTAGGTTGCCTAGTTACCAACTTGAGAAAAAAAGTATTTCGAATCCTAATGATCAAGACGGCATGTTGTAGTTTTACATTTGTTATTGTCAATGTTCAGTGAAAAGGTCAAGAATCGTTAACCTGCTCCCTGCTGTCTAGCTCCATATCTGATACAAATTTGGTGCCAAATGGCTGCCCTAGCAGGCTGAAGGTTAAGCAGAGTGGTTAATGTTTTGTTTATTTGCCCCCCTCCCCCCTCAGTCCTGGTGTGCTGTGGGAAACTGTTTCTCCCTGCAGAGAGAACACGACACGGCCATCAAGTTTTTCCAGCGAGCCATCCAGGTGGAGCCCAACTTCGCGTACGCGTACACGCTGCTGGGACACGAGTACGTGCTGAACGAGGAGCTAGACAAGGCCATGTCGTGTTTCAGGAACGCCATCCGCACCGACCCCAGGCACTACAACGCATGGTGGGTTCAGGGCTTGAAATGGACCTATACCATTATTACGTCACAGTTTGTTTACCGCAATGAATGCCGGTCAATCGACGTTTATATTGTACAGGATTACGTAGCGCGGTGTGTGTTTGTGTAGCGTTAGCCTAATATAAGGCTTCTGATACAGTACTACTTTCGTCTAATGTCACAACTAAATCACCCATGCGGCATGTAATGCTGTGTCAACACAACTAGACGCAGCAAAAAATCAGACATACCTTACTTTGAAAACTTTGAAATGATCTTTATTCTTTAACTGACCGTTCTAGAAAGTTCTTTAGAACAGGTAAACAAACTGTGACGTAATAATGGTATAGGTCCATTAAAGGTGGTCCAATGACCACTGACCACTAAAATTTAGGCTGGGACAACTAAAAAGACACTTTGGGACATTTTTGGGACAATAGAAAAATAATCAACATCAGAATGTCAGCCCTACTTTTGTTTATCAGGCACACGTCCCAGCTTTTGGATCCAGAAAAGTCCCCCCGAATTTCCTGTCTACTTTGCAAGTTAAGTGTGCCTGGGAGTGAACATAAGCAAAATAAAGTTGACTTTAAGTTGAAGTCATACAATACCCAAGGCACTACACATGGTGGGTTAGCTACTGTGATAAAGCACCAAGGAAACATAGCCATTCATGTTAAACTTAAATACTTGCCATATTCTCTACTGTGTGACCCATTTCTATTGTCCACGGTCCACCACTATTTTAAATTTACATTGAACTTGCAGAGCCCATATCGGGTTCAACAGCCCTTGGGCCACACAGTTGTGCAATCACTTCAGAAGTGGGCTAATCCATACCCTTTCCCAAGCATAGTTCTCACCAGGCTGTTTGAGCGTAGGGGCCCCCTACGCTGTGATTTTGACCCCCTACGCTGTGATTTAGCCCCTACACTGTGTTTCGACCAGCGTAGGGGTGGTTTTTGGGGGCAGAAGCTTCATTAATCTTTTAAAAAAAAGGAAAATACAACTTAAGAATGAAGCTATAACAAAGGAAAAACAAAATCTGTCCCCCAATAAACAATAAATAGTGTCTTAAGTGGTTAATATGAGTTACAAAATTTTTTGGGGAGAATATCAGACCCATGTTTTGGGGATATCGATGCGCAACTCGCGCTGCAGAAAGTTGCCCTTCTATACCTGACCCCTACGCTGTGAAAATATCCTGGTGAGAACCCTGCCAAGTCAAGTGCTAAGCAGTATGCACCATTTTTAAAGTCTTTCATATGACTCAGCCTGGATTTACATGTAACTCATGACCTACTGAATGCAAGGCAAAAACTTGTCACTTGGCTATTTCACTATGATATAAGACAATAATACAACAATGTTTGAATATGTGTGTTTAGGTATGGAGTTGGGATGATCTACTACAAGCAGGAGAAGTTTAGTCTGGCTGAGATCCACTTCAGGAAAGCCCTGGCCATCAACCCTTTCAGCTCTGTTCTACTCTGTCACATCGGAGTGGTGAGTTTTTACACTATATTCAGTTTTCACAGTACATCTTTCTGGAGTTTGCAGAATCTTTGAGGTTGTTGTTCAAACAACAGTATCATATATATCAATGCAGTGAAAATGCTGGCAAC
>NW_017802935.1:4034800-4070357 GCF_001625305.1 Branchiostoma belcheri
GTCAATGTTCAGTGAAAAGGTCAAGAATCGTTAACCTTCTCCCTGCTGTCTAGCTCCATATCTGATACAAATTTGGTGCCAAATGGCTGCCCTAGCAGGCTGAAGGTTAAGCAGAGTGGTTAATGTTTTGTTTATTTGCCCCCCTCCCCCCTCAGTCCTGGTGTGCTGTGGGAAACTGTTTCTCCCTGCAGAGAGAACACGACACGGCCATCAAGTTTTTCCAGCGAGCCATCCAGGCGGAGCCCAACTTCGCGTACGCGTACACGCTGCTGGGACACGAGTACGTGCTGAACGAGGAGCTAGACAAGGCCATGTCGTGTTTCAGGAACGCCATCCGCACCGACCCCAGGCACTACAACGCATGGTGGGTTCAGGGCTTGAAATGGACCTATACCATTATTACGTCACAGTTTGTTTACCGCAATGAATGCCGGTCAATCGACGTTTATATTGTACAGGATTACGTAGCGCGGTGTGTGTTTGTGTAGCGTTAGCCTAATATAAGGCTTTTAATACAGTACTACTTTCGTCTAACGTCACCCATGCAGCATGTAATGCTGTGTCAACACGACTAGACGCAGCAAAAAATCAGACATACCTTACTTTGAAAACTTTGAAATGATCTTTATTCTTTAACTGACCGTTCTAGAAAGTTCTTTAGAACAGGTAAACAAACTGTGACGTAATAATGGTATAGGTCCATTAAAGGTGGTCCAATGACCACTGACCACTAGAATTTAGGCTGGGACAACTAAAAAGACACTTTGGGACATTTTTGGGACAATAGAAAAATAATTAACATCAGAATGTCAGCCCTACTTTTGTTTATCAGGCACACGTCCCAGCTTTTGGATCCAGAAAAGTCCCCCCGAATTTCCTGTCTACTTTGCAAGTTAAGTGTGCCTGGGAGTGAACATAAGCAAAATAAAGTTGACTTTAAGTTGAAGTCATACAATACCCAAGGCACTACACATGGTGGGTTAGTCTACTGTGATAAAGCACCAAGGAAACATAGCCATTCATGTTAAACTTAAATACTTGCCATATTCTCTACTGTGTGACCCATTTGTATTGTCCACGGTCCACCACTATTTTAAATTTACATTGAACTTGCAGGGCCCATTTCTGGTTCAACAGCCCTTGGGCCACACAGTTATGCAATCACTTCAGAAGTGCACTAATCCATACCCTTTCCCAAGTGCTAAGCAGTATGCACCATTTTTAAAGTCTTTCATTTGACTCAGCCTGGATTTACATGTAACTCATGACCTACTGAATGCAAGGCAAAAACTTGTCACTTGGCTGTTTCACTATGATATAAGACAATAATATAACAATGTTTGAATATGTGTGTTTAGGTATGGAGTTGGGATGATCTACTACAAGCAGGAGAAGTTTAGTCTGGCTGAGATCCACTTCAGGAAAGCCCTGGCCATCAACCCTTTCAGCTCTGTTCTACTCTGTCACATCGGAGTGGTGAGTTTTTACACTATATTCAGTTTTCACAGTACATCTTTCTGGAGTTTGCAGAATCTTTGAGGTTGTTGTTCAAACAACAGTATCATATATATCAACGCAGTGAAAATGCTGGCAACAGTTTGGGAGTGAAATGAGTTTGTGGCAGAAGAAAAAAAACAGGGCAAAGTAAGCGATACCACCAATTGTTCCAGATACACAGTGTATTTCCTGTTGTTCCAGGTGCAACATGCCCTTCAGAAGTCAGACAGTGCCCTACAGACCCTGAACAAGGCCATCACAGCAGACCCAAAGAACCCGCTCTGTAAATTCCACAAGGCTTCCATCCTATTTGCTACGGAAAGATACAAGGTACTACAGTGCATCATTCTTCTAGGTTACTCAACTTGCTAAAAGATTGTATGCTTTTTTTACAGGCACAGTGCACTTTGAGTCATAGTCAGTAATTTACTTTACATAGCAGTGTGTTACCAAGTGCCATATTTTGTAATATGTTGCTGTTCTGTGTCTATTTCAGGATGCATTGAAGGAGCTGGAAGAGTTGAAACAAATTGTACCCAAGGAATCCTTAGTATACTTCCTTATGGGCAAGGTAAGGCTCTGAAATCTTACAATATTGAGGAATATCCACTGAAATCTGATTTTCAGACATGGTAGCCACGTTTGTTTTTCACTGCCCTAGAATTTGTCACCTCTTAACTTTTTCATTTATACTGAGAAATAGGATTTTTGGTGGGGGTTGCAGTACTGAATATAGTCTCTAGGTGGCATCCCACAGCTAGACAACATATGCCACTGAATGAGATTTCTGAGCTAAAGGTTTTGTGAACCCACCCCCAGGTGTACAAGAAGTTAGGACAGACTCATCTTGCCCTGATGAATTTCTCCTGGGCGATGGACCTGGACCCTAAAGGTGCCAACAACCAGATAAAGGAGGCGATCGACAAGAGGTACCTGCCTGAAGACGACGACACGATGGACACAGAAGACGACATCACTGCAGACGATGCCGGTACGTTTGTGAGTGGGAACTTTGGGGGTCGGGAGGGGGGGGCGTAGTTTAGCCATATATTATTCATATACAGTATATCCGTCACTCCTATGGTTTGAAAACTGGACATGTCGTTACCAAGAACCTCCCAGTCTGTAAGATTGTGAAACACAACATTGTCTAAAAGATCAGTTGAAGTATGGTCTATTTTTTTAGTAGGAATAGTTGCATCTGTCAGTTGATATTACAGATTCATTGCCTCCTGAGTTTAACTCCTTGTTTTGCTCGTAGGCTGCTACTAATTTGCCTTGTCCACTTTTCCAGGGGAAGATTCAGTAACAATCATGGATGAGCAGTGAGAATAGAAACATCTGTCTATTTTCATTGCCTCCTGAGTTTAACTCCTTCTTTTGCTCGTAGGCTACTACTAATTTGGACTTTCCACTTTTCCAGGGGAAGATTCAGTAACGATCATGGATGGGCAGTAGGACTAGATGCATCTGTCAGAATTGTTGCCTCTTTGTAACTCTTTGTTTGGTTCGTAATCTACTGCTAATTTTGGACTTGCACACTTTTTCCAGGGGAAGATTCAGTAACAATCATGGATGAGCAGCCATTAGACCTTGACCTGCAGGGTGAGGGGAGTCCGGGGGAGGTGGACACGAGTAACGAGGCGGATGCGGAGGACGTCCAGCTCCACGCCATGGAGAGCGACGAGAGCTTGTAGTACACGCTGGCCACTGGCAGCCATTTTGTAACCAACGGACAACACGTTTTCGAAAAGCCTTTCTTTCTGAGAATTTGAGACATGTGTTTGAAAGCCTTTCTTTCTCAGCATCTTAAACATGTTTTGGAAAGTATCTCTGAGCATCTGAAACAGGTTTTTGAAAGCATCTCTTTCTGAGCATCTAAACATGTTTTTGAAACCTTTCTTTCTGAGCATCTAAACATGTTTTTGAAACCTTTCTTTCTGAGCATCTAAACATGTTTTTTGAAAGCCTTTCTTTCTCAGCATCTGAAACATGTGTTTGAAAGCATCTCTTAGCATTTAAAACTTGTTTTTGAAAGTATCTCTGAGCATCTGAAACATGTTTTTGAAAGCCTTTCTTTCTCAGCATCTGAAACATGTTTTTGAAAGCATTTCTTTCTCAGCATCTGAAACATGTTTTTGAAAGCCTTTCTTTCTCAGCATCTGAAACATGTTTTTGAAAGCATTTCTTTCTGAGCATCTGAAACATGTTTTTGAAAGCTTTCTCTCTGAGCATAGAACAACCTTGTCTTGTTCATAAGTCAACTAAATGAATGATTTTTGGAGGTGGTAACCATACCTGGGGCTCTTTCAGAGAAATAGAGACAATTTTACTCTAGAAAAAGTTGGCAGAAAGTAGCTTTTGACATGAGATGGCATGCAGCTTACAAGTTTGATTATTCCATAATCTTTTTTCCTGTATTTTTTTAAGCAAAGGCAAAGTGAAAATGCAGTTGAGCCACACCCACCTACTATATATTCTGAATTTCTGATATTTAATAATTCCAGTAGTAAAAATCTGAAGCAGTACTTTTTGTTGTTCCTCACATTACAACATGCACTTGTGCCTAGGACAGTAAGTGATATGGCCACCCAAATAGTTCATAGATTTTAGTATTTCACGAATAATCAAAAGCTCAAACAAAACAAAAGAAAACAAACAACCATTTCCAAGTGTGTGTTACTCTAAATTCAATTTAAGTTCATGTCACCTAAATTTTGTAGCCTGGTATAAAAAGAGTTGATTGTTGGAACCAAAGTAGCAATACAAAGGAGTTGCCAGTGCCTGTTCGTGAAGAAATGAACATGAAAAATTACAACTTCACACAATTTTTTGATGATTTACATACACAGCTCATAATGTAGGACGTGTGCCTTTCCATATACATACTGCTTTGTTTATATAGTTTTGAATGTAGACACAAGTGAACTTACTGTTCTTGTACAAGATTCTAGACTCTTTTCTTGATATGTTTTCTTCCTACATAAGATACAACCATAGCAGTTTTAAGTATTGAATTGTCTGGAACTTAAACAAATAATAAGACAGTTATCAAATCTCCATATGGATGTTTAAATGCTTCAGAACTACATTTTGTAATCATATTAAGTAAGTATACATTGCGTGATGTAATGAATATATACATGACTATGTATGAAGAGACACGGGTGCCAACTTTGTAGTGACTACATAAGTCTGAGTTTTGTGTAGAATTCTGTATCATATGGGTAGAAGTTGTCGTGTACCAAGTATCTGGTGACCACCAGTCAGTTTTTTGAAAGATACCCTGATTTTTGCCTCACTGATGTTTTTGGCAATGCCTTCGGGTTGAAGCCACATATGTCTGTCTACATTCACTGAAGTTGGTGCCTGTACCATAGACCATGTTGGTAGCACACATGCCTTATGGTAAGAGAACAATGGCCAAACTGTTTAGCAGCTTGTTTTTTTTAGTCTCAAATATACATTATTAGATTACCACAAAGTTCACTGTCATTGAATACATCACTTGTGGGAAATATCACCTGTGGATGTTATACTACTATGTTTTTTCCTGTAGTGAATTCTTTACATTTGCAACTTTTAATCATGTTGGCTTGATTCTGAACACTTTCCATAAATGTGGTGACATCATGAAATCCCGTGCACATTTTCTTAGATGTGCACAGAATATGATGATGTCATGGGTCAACAGCCAGAATTGAAATGTTTTGATAGGAAATGCTCTTTTTGAAAAGGATCAACACTTCTGTATAGAACAAATTTCTTTACTTAAAAGTCCCCAGAATTTTTTTTCTATTTCCTAAAGGTTTTCTGCACTGAACAAATTCCTTTACTTGAAAGTCCCCAGAAATTTTTCTTCTATTTTCTAAACGTTGCTCACCATTATTAGGTCAACAATAAATGATGTCATTGTGAAGTTAACATTTTATTTTTAGATTTCTGCCTGAGTCAATTATTACTCATTTTGTAAAGGCTAAAATTAATGTACATACATTACGATCAACATGTTGTACAGAGAACCATATGTGCTTAACATGTATAACAGGGACATAATAATATAAAAGTATTTGATATGTCATATCTCTAATATTTTACAATTCAAACATTATTACAGAAAGCAGATGAAGATTGGGCATTGAATTACACTTTTTGTATTTTATGCAACAATTAAGCAATCTGACAATGACTAATATGTCAAAAATTCATGGTGGCATTTTCTGTTGGAAAATGTGGGTATAATATATGTACGTGTGAAGTGTTAAATTCATTCTTAGTTCGTAATGATGTATTTTTCTTTTGTAACCTCTGTGTTGTGTAGTAAAATGTATAACGAAAAGTAAAAAGTAAGAAGCATTTAATGAAGAAGAAACTTGATTATTGGAGAAGCCTCTGATCTTATAGAAGTTTTCCCAGGGTTCATTGTGTGCCAAGTTGTTGGAAGTTTTTTCTTGCCAACCATCCGGCTTTCTTTCCTATGTTATTTATAATTATTATCTCAGAAATAAAAGACATAATACAGAACCATTTTGTACTAGTATATACTGTGTTGCATATGGCATACGGTATAGTACATAATGTGTGTGTGTGTGTCTGTGTGTGTTTGTGTGTCTGTGTGTGTGTCTGTGTGTGTGTGTGTGTGTGTGTGAAATTATAAGTAAAGAAGGATATAATGTTGAGATATTGGTATGGAGTGCTTGCAAGCTTTGATAGCCAAGTGTTTTGAATGTCCTGTCCGATCAGGTTTGTTAAACCCCCTTTAATAGCCTCACAGACAAGCATTTGAACTTTTAGAAAGCAATCTCTAGTAATACCCAATCCTTTGTGATATTACCTAATCAAGGACAACTTCTAATGCTCTTATTTCAGTTGGCTCCATCACCACTCTAGATCGGTTTGGGGCAATTTCTTCTTTCGCGAATTTGCCAGGGAGTTCATCCGACTATGCGAGTTCAATTCTACCAAGCAAATTGAATTCTCATAGTCGCTTAACTCCCTGGCAAATTATTCTACCTTGTTGGCAAGTTGCTAATTTTTTTCCTAGCCCGCAGCGGAGTCTGGTGGAGACTATATTCGTGAAAGGGCCCAAGAGAGTCTGATTTGACCAGACTAGACTATACCCGTAGCCTCTACCAGGCTTCGGGGACGGCTGGAAAGCTACCGAGCGGCAAACTATTATCTCCACGGACAAACTACCTTGGCATGGCTATCTCTCTATTTGACCGATTTCTACTCTTTCCAGCCGTCTCCCGAAGCCTGATATATATATATATATATATATAGAGAGAGAGAGAGGCTATATATACCCGAGCCGTAGAAAGGCCTGTTGGGGGCTAACTAGACTATACCCGAGCCGTGTGACAGTCATATGACAGGCCTCGGGGCGTGCTATTGTCTAAATGCAGCAGGGCGAAGCACGGGAATGTTTCTCAAATATACAGAGGGACTCCTGCATACACAAATACCGTCTTAAGTTGTTTTAGCCTTGTGTATTGGTACTTGTACTTGCAATAGTTCAACAGTCAGTTATCTCAAAAGTCTGAAAAAAAGTTGGTTGTTCGTACCTGATTGAACCCGGAGAAAAGTTGAAAACGCAATTCAAACAAATATTTTCTTCAGTTGAAGGTACTCTCCAAGCAGAGGTTTGGGTTTTGGGTTATTTTTGGCGTGCTTTTATGCTTATTTATCGGGGTTTCTTTTTTTGCATTGGAATCTTTTTTTTTCACCCAACCAAATATACATCTACAGCATACAACATGTACAATACTGTCAACGTTTTGCGCTGAGGAAGGGTATAGGGTCTTGCCAGGGGTATACCCCCGTGATACAAGTGGTACTGATCTCTTAACACCCTCCGAGTTTTAGACAATTGAGAAGAGTCATATGACATCCACGTGTTGCCTCGGGCTATGTAGTAAAACTGGTCTAGGGTCCCGCTTACGTAAACTGCGTAATGATTGTACAACTTCAGTCTCTGTTTAGGCCACACCAATTTAATTTGTTGGTTCTCGGATTTTTTCAGAAAAAATATGAAGCGACAGGGCGAAAAAAAAATAAAAATAAAAACAGGTCTAGGCATCCTATTATAGCCCCAAATGCTACAATATGAGCCATGAAGTAAAAAAAAAAAGGCTGGGTTAAAATTTAAAGTATAAATTTTGAACTTTAATCAAACCACTGCATTGATAGATGGAAAAAACTGTAACAACTAGGAAGAAAAGGAATTTACCTCAACTGTTGGGGCAAAATATGAGCATTTTTAGTTGTATTCAGAACCAGAATCTTTTTTTTTTTGCAAATCAGAAAAAAATGAAGAGGCGAATCCGAGAACCAACAAATTAAATTGGTGTAGCCTTAGGGTAACTCAAAATTTGATGTATATCTGACGACCCCGTTCATGATTGATTGAGGCCGCTACTGTGTAACAATACAACAGACTGCCCTTCTCCCATGCAGAACTAAACCCACGGCTATACGCTAGCCTTGGGAAATCCAAAGCTGACTTTGACGTTTTCAGTAGTCTGAATACTGTCTGATAATTACTCTGTTTGTTCTTCGGCGAAGTCCAACTCAGCTGAGCAAAATTACGGGTTAAACCAAGGATGTTCTACTTGGTTAAATCTTATTGTTTGTCCATTTTATACATTTACTAGTGTTATCGTTTGCTAAAGTAAAACTTTAACATCACCTGTTTTATACAGAGGTTCTAGATGGCAACTATTTGGACACTATTATTGTAACAACACCCATTGAAGATAATAGACTCTCCCTGAGTTCTTTTTTCCCCGCCCCCCTGTTTAATTGAAAGTCACATGGGAACCGTATTGATTACTGGTGTTTCTGTCTGTGAAAAGGTTATCCTGAAGATGATTCTCGTGGTTTTCTGCTCGCTCCTTCTCGGGACATGTCACGGGCAGTTCCCCCGAGCCTGTACGGACGACCTCAGCCTCTCCACCGGCAGGTGTTGCCCGCTGTGGCCGGCGGCAGACGGGACAGGGTCGCCTTGCGGGGAGGCTGTGGGCCGCGGCACCTGCCGTCAGATTCAGCCGGACGACTCTCCCCACAGCCCCAGCTACCCCTACGTGGGGGCGGACGACCGGGAACGATGGCCGACTGTGTACTGGAACTGGACTTGTGAATGTCGAGACAACTTTTACGGCGTCGACTGTAGTGAGTGTAAGTACGGCTTTGTAGGGCCCAACTGTACCGAACGAAAGGTTTTAATCCGTCGGAACATCTACGACCTATCGTGGTGGGAGAGAACCCGATTTCTGCGGGCGCTAGACGAGAGCAAAACCACCGTGAGCGAGCGTTGGGTCATCCCCGTGACGCCCTACGTCGACGTCCTCACAAACGGACCAAACCGGCCTTCGCAAACGTCACGACGTACGACGTCTTAGCCTGGATGCACTACTACGTCTCAAGGAACGTTCTCCTTCCCGAGGGAGGGGTGTTTAAGAACGTAGACTTCGCGCACGAGGGCCCGGGCTTCTTACCGTGGCACCGCGTCTTCTTACTGCTGTGGGAGCGGGAACTGGCGAGGTTCGTGGGAGACGAGGATTTTACCGTCCCGTACTGGGACTGGCGAGACTTGGACGAGTGTGGTGAGTTACAAATCTTATTATGTGTGTAAATTTTCCCAAGGAACAGAGCAGGTACGGCCTGGGAAAAATATTTATGTAATTTTAGTGGAGTCGACAATTCTTGTACAGCCCTTATACCGCGAGCGCACTTTATTTATGCAGTGGTCAACAGACAAATTTAACTTGGAGAAACACTTTTGTCTGTCCGACTAGAAAATTGTTCTGATAAAAGCTGTAATTGAGTGAGGTTTGAGAAGATAAGTTTCCATAACAATGAGAAGACACAACTCAATGCCACACTTTTACTGTTGTCGTGTCGACATAAGAAATGCTTCTGTAAGAAATTGTTTCTGAGTTTCTGAATGACTGATTACCAGGTACTAAATTTTAGGTAACAATATGGATTGCAATTCTCCGTCACCCCAGTACTGAAACGTTCTTAGCGGAATAATTGAGTACTGCAGCGCTGACGTTATAGGTATTAATTGTGTTGCCCTGTTGTATAGGTGACGTCTGCACAGATGACTTCCTGGGGGCCACACCTCAGAGCTTCAGCGGAATCCTCAGTAACGGGTCCGTGTTCTCAGACTGGCAGGTATGATAATATTTACTAGTACTGACACGATGTACAAATCTTCATCATTGATTAGATTACTATACATTGGTGCTTGCTCATGAAGCTGTGCTTTTCAACTTCAAACCTATGTCTTCCACCAAGTCATTTTTTCATAATTCACGTTTGAAGCGCAAGCATAATTGTGGAAATTAAATATCTTCAACTTTGACTGTTACAATACAAAAATACTCGCTCGCCATTTCTCTTGTTTCTTTTATTTGCTTGCTGTGTGTTTTGCTCTACGATGCCATACGATGCGTGACAGAAAGATCGCGACACACACATACTTGGCTTATCATGCCTTAGATATCTGTTACTTTTTAGATGGCTAAATAACTCAGGGACCTAAAACTAGAACAGGTGCGTTTTTGTGTACCCTGTCAGCCACCCCACCTCCCTTCCATGTTAACATTGACACGTGCACGACCCCCCAGGTCATCTGTACGCGGGATGACGAGTATGACGAACTCCGGACGGTTTGTGACGGCAGTCCGGAAGGACCGCTTCTCCGGAATCCCGGGACCGTTCCGGACTACTCGACCCTTCCGAGCTTCGAGGACGTCCGGGCCGTCTTGGAGCTGGATCAGTACGAACCGCCCCCTTACGACAGGACGGCGAACTTCAGCTTCAGAAACACACTGGAGGGATTCGCTTCACCGGATGGTTTGTGTACCTCCACTATTGGGGATTTTGTTTTGGGACTGTTAATTTGTATGTTTGTATGTTTATTTGTTTGTTAGTTTGGTTGATTGTCGGTTATATCGGTAGAATTTTGGGCATTTACTCACATTTTCTAATTAAGAAAACTTTTTTGGCAACATAAAACGTCAAAGTTCACTTCCTGCCATTCTGGACTACATCACTGTCGCTATACTGTACTACTAGTATAGTATATTTTACCGTGTATTCCTGGCGACTTCTGTAGGTATTGCAAGTAACCGGAGCTACCTGCACAACACTGTCCACCGCTTCATGAACGGGACTCTCAGCTCGGTCGGGTCTTCAGCGAACGACCCACTCTTCATCATCCACCACGCCTACGTGGACAGTCTCTACGAGATCTGGCTCCGGAAATTCAGGTACGGCCTTCGGGCACAGGGATAGACTTGTGTTTCTTATATCTATCCCTGAGTAGTACCCATTTCTTGACGTTATATATACTGCACATTGTTTGACAATGATGATCTGAAATATATAGTCGTTCTTACTCTTTCAGTGAAGTTTGTCATATGTGGTATTTTTATGCCTCCAAAAAAGAACTCCAATCCATAATCAGTAATATATACGTTAACACACTAGATACATCTAGGGACTAGACATTTCTAACTATCTGCATATATGTGCACGTGTGTCACAATTTGCCTTCAGTCAAGTAATTTTAAATACAATGTTATAAATCCATGATTACTTGTTCCACAATTGTGTTCCACAGACCGAACGTGAGCGCTCTGACCGCTGAAAACGCGCCCATAGGTCACAACAGAGGGTCGTACATGGTGCCGTTCCTCCCCCTTCACACTCCCAAAGACTTCTTCACACTCGCCACGGACTTCGGATATGACTACGACTACCTCATTCAGACAGGTGAGTACACAGTTTACCTGTATACTCATTGTCTACTAGACGTCTCTTCCAGAAAAGTTCCTCGGCGGCAAAACCGTCCCTCCGCGGCATAACTCGCGTCGCTCCCCGAAAAAAAGTTACCGCCGCCGCATCAGAAGTCTGCGTATATTGTCTTTAAAGGCATCTAATGCAATTTCTGTGCAGCATTCGCAAAACTAAATGTTCTGGTCATTTTTATAATGTAGTAAGTTGAATTAACCCTATCCCATACAACATACTGATATCTCAGTTACTAGTGTGAGGCAAAATGTAATGTCGCTGACGGAAAACAGTTTGAGTCTGAGTTGCTTGTTTTGTATCGTAGACTGGTTCTAGCTATTTATGGGTGGTACCTAAAAATAAAGAGACGCCTCACGTAGTTTGTAGCCTAATGTTTGACGTCTTTGATTTTCACACTGATGCAGAACTGGCCTGGTGGGAGAGCCTGGGGTTCCTGCAGTTCTACGGCGTGCTGGTAGGGGGCATGATGATAGCGGGGCTGTTGCTGGTCGTGACCGTGGTAACCGGCAGGCGGTACTGCTGCCCGGCCCCGCGGCAGATCTACCGGCCCAAGATCCGCCGGATCGTCCGGGTGCATTCTGAGTCCGACCCGACCGACACCACGGAGTCCAGCGTCGAGGAGACCGAAACAACTCCGCTTATCAACAAACAGGAGCAGCAGCCAAAATATGCTGTGGTTTACTTGTAAATAACACATACTATGAATTTTACTTTTCCACTACGGACAGCATGTATGTATTTTGTTTCACTGGGAACATTAATATGTATTTTGTTTGTTACAAAAATCTTCTCTTTTGACTATTTTTACGAAACAACTTCTTAAACGAATTGTGTCAATCAGTGATGTAAGTGGGGTTGCTCCAAAAGGGGCTACATCCTCTTGTTTTACCTTCTCGTAAAATACTGGTTTTTATTTTTTATTGAAAAGTACAAAGATGGAATTTGTGGTGTCGTGTGGATATGATAAGATAGAACTATTTCTAAAAGCATCAGATTGAAATCAAATGATTTTTATACAACAAAATGTTAATAAAAGCTCAATAAACTTAATATTAATAACTGTGATGATATGATATGATATGATAAAGACACTGACCAGCAGCAGAATCTTCCAGATTTCCAACTATGTTTATTTATTTATTTAATTTTATTTTCCGTCATTTTTTATACAGGGAAGCCCATTAAGTGATTGCACTTATTTTCAATGGGGCCCTGTTTTACACAACAGTCACATACAAACAGTAAAATTGGGATACAATAAATAACTAGAAAGGCCGACATTTGCTTGGGAGCAAATACAGCATATTTCAGTCCATCTCCCTCCCACGCAAAAGTGGACTATTCCAAACTTACCCCAGTGCAAAACTGGCAAAGGTTCTCAAATTAATGAAGCTACGTAATTGAGAACAAAGATGCTAGAACAAGCACATTGAATCTCGAAAGCTTTACTAATCTTATTACAGGTATGCAAATACTAACAATGATGAGACTTGATACATTTTGAAGGTCTTAGGCACATAAAATTGAATGTGTGGGTCATTACGCACGACTTATGTGCAATGTGACCCCAGGTAACCCCAATGGAACACATGTTCCATGGCCAACGGCAGATGGAACAGGCCATTCTTTAGATAGAATGTGGAACGGGTGCAGCACTTTTGGCCCTTTTTTGGCCTGAAATAGCCATTAAAGTCCCCCAAATGAGTCATTTGGAAGTGGTGTATGCCAAATATGTGACAGCTATTCTGTAGACACACGTTCAAGGTACCCTTATACCGAATTTCAGATCATTTGGTTGTAAAACCAGGGCTCAGGATCCAAAAATCCATTTTTTGGCGAAAAATGTCCCAAAAAACCTTCATAAAAATTTTTCAAAGGCATGTATCAAAAAAATGAAAACAAAAACGCCTGGGGGTATTGGCCCACTCTACCTCCATGCCAAATTTCAAGTCATTTGGCTGAATGATGGCGGAGTTGAATCACTTTGACTGTTTGGCAGGAGAAGGAGGAGGAGAAGGAGGAGACGGAGGAGAAGAAACATGAGAGAACACAATATATTTCATCCATACCATGGTATGGACTGAAATATAATAAGGTTTAACCAAGTAGAACGTCCTTGGTTTAACCCGTAATTTTGCTCAGCTGAGTTGGACTTTGCCGAAGAACAGAGTAATTATCAGACAGTCTTCAGACTACTGAAAACGTCAAAGTTACCCTTGGATTTCCCAAAATTTCCCAACAGAGAAGAAAAAGCACGCAAACTTGTCTGGCGCAGGACATTTCGAGTGCAGAAAAAGCATTTCGAGCCCTGGTCTTTAAAACCTAACGCTTCAGTGACTCGGAAAAACCAAGCCTTGTGTGTCTTCGCGTGCCTACAGCATGGTTCACTGAACTATAACTAGTTTTTGGAAATATGCACGAAGTTAAGTCAGACATGTCTATCTCGAATACTTTATACCTGGATGTACAAACTACAACGAACTGTCGATTTGAGACGAAATACAAAAGCTCTATTTAACAACATTAACAAGTCAACGCCTTTCAACTATTCACTGGTTAATTATCTCTGGAGCTGAAGTAATACCAGTTGTTTGAGTTACACAATTAGCAAGGACGTCCAAGAACTAGCATGATCACTTATAAAACGGATATTAAACATCTTACCAAGTACTCTTACCAAGTACGATTCCGACACACGGATTATGGCAAGAAATAGACCTAAAGTAGAAAGCCAGACGATTTTCTGTCTTTCCTCTGATACTAGTAGCTGAATATCTCCTAGAATCAGTGCTTTGTGTGTAGTAAACAATTGGCGCCAAGCAATGTCGGATACCGTTGGACTGGTAGTATTAGTTCTAGCGGATTAGCCTACTAATTTAGTCCTCGGCATATATTTGGCGTGTTTTTAGCTGTTTTTATCGGGGTTTCATTTTGTACTGGTATCTTTTTTAAGCCAACCTTTGAGTGGTAAATGCCTGGAGAATAGATACTGTCCGGCCAATTTGATACTGTCTTGCTTGCAGACACCGAAAGATCTGCTTGGAGATTACTTGCCAGCGCCCATTCTATTATCTGTTGTCCTCACATACTCCCGCGGTCATGCCAGGTGACGATAAAAATTAACGACGAACTTTAACTGCTGTATAATTGGTGTTTGTCAAAATACCACCCTCTGCTTCGCGCAATTACAAGGTTTGTTGTCCTCAGTTGACCTGGAAAGTTGATTTTTATAAGGCCAAGGCCCTAGTGCTATGGCGTTTTGTTCTCCACCTGCCGGCCGAGCGGTGAAGTGCAGGGGCTTTCTGAGCCTTCCAAACGAATACCAGAAAACTACACACCTTAGTCCATGCACATATACCCATGTGTGCGACGAACTAATGCGCCTTACCACTCACCATTTGCCACTACCTTCCTCTTCGGATACAACATCTATTTAAAAAAACTTACACCCCCTAAATTTGATCCGTCATGGTACGTCCCTAAGTTGTCCTTTTTGATGCGATTCTTAGTGACAACAGAGAAGGGTGGGTTGTAGAACTACCTTTGCGGCTGTCCATTTTAGATCCTTTTCCGGATCATTTTGAGCTTAACTCGTACAAACTTTGAGTGTAGGCTGGACAAGTCAACAGAATCGACATGGTTCCAGCCACCTTGCTAGCCGTGTTGTGTTTACTACTGTGTGGCCCGGACTCTGTCATGTCTATATGCAGTATGAACAACCCCTGCAAAAACTTCACAGGTAAGATGAGCTACTGTATATATGTCTCATTGGTTGTACGATAGTTTTACGACAAGACACGAGTGTGTTCTTGCGATCGTCGCGAATGGGTTATACAAAATTCTACTGTCTTGCGACGGTTTAAGTTATGGTGCTTTATTGTCGACGGTCGGCTTTGTCATACTTCAATTCGCTGAAGCTCCAACGACGAAAACAATACTGTGGCTGTATGCGCTTCAATTTCATGGACGAGTTTCAAGTTATGCTGGTTTGATGAAAACTTTGTTCATATATTATATAATATCTGGGTTATAACAACTCAACATGAAAGCATTTTCATGCAACTTTAATTCAACAATGTCGGTCTACTGACTGTCGTTGTTTATTTTTAGGGTATTCACATTTTTTCACGAAGGATAACTTTTGTTTTGTAATCTCGCATATTCCGAAGATACCCTTGACCAGGATAGCCGTTTGTCCCTAGTTTCCCGCCACATTCTGACCCTCTTATTACGTTCCAAGCAGAGTTTGGGGAGGGGGGCGTTACTTTCTGATGAACCTTCAAGGTGAACAGGTGTTTGAAAGTAGGTCGGGAATGTGACCGTCACCTTGTTCAACCGGTAAATCTGTCAACACAAAGTTAAACTTTGACCCAAAACAGGCATGCATGACGCCGAAAAAGAGTAAATACCATGCATGTCTGAAAAGTTAGGACTACTTTTTGCATTCAAGCAGCCATGTAGAACGAAACGTTTTGTTCTGAAATGAAATGAGAAAATTGTATAGTTTCGTAATTTCAATTTACGGCATGTATTTGCTCATTTTGCAGCTACTTTGTACGATTTACAGTGTGGTCTGAAACGGTTTTTTTTTTGGAAACGGCCGAAAATTCATACGCGCGCGGATGTCATCCATATGGGCTAATAGTGTTGAGGTGTCCATACCGTCTCAGCCACTTAAGACGAGTTATGACGCGTGCTGACAACCTTAATGTGCTGAACAAAAGGGGGATGGCTGAAGATATAATGTTGCCCCCGGGACACAAAACAAGGCCTTTTCTAGAAACCTGTTTTAACGTATTGTTTTCAGTTCACCTGAAATTCGTATACACGCACCAGGCAACTCATTTGTCATTTCAACCAAAGAAAAAAGTTTTTAGAAAATCTGTACAAATTATATGAAACGATGTTGCAATCATTTTCTATTACTTTATCTTACTACTAAAGGATATATAAAAAACTTACAACTGTACTGTACTACACTATACTATACTGCACAGTATGAAGCTCTACTACTGTAACGTTCCACACACAAAATGCCCACCAGTGTAAGATGTGTGAAACACCTATACATGACGGTTCTTTTCACAGTTGGCAATGACCTTGTACGCCCGGATGAGCACTACTCTGGGAACGAGACGCGTCTGAACGTGACGTTGACGGTTGACATCGGTGACGTCACGATTGACTGGTTCACGTTCCCACGCCGACTGTATAACGGGAAGATGCCCGGACCTACACTTAGGGTCCGGGCGGGGGACACACTCAACATTAAACTGGTACGAACGTTATAGATACGTTTCCTCTTCTTCTTCTTCTCCAAACCAAAAAAAGGTCGATTACCTGAACCAGACTGTCTGTTACCATGGTAACTAGTGCGGGTTACATCATGTTGCAATTTTATAGTAGGGGGGATTTATAGTAGGACTTTGTATCTTTAATATTCATCAAACGTATCTCTGTAGATAAATGAGTTGGGAGGGGATCAGGAAGCCCGACCGAACAACGTTCCCCGCCATCCCAACAACACCAACCTGCACGTACACGGGCTACACGTGTCACCTCTGGAGCCGCAGGATAGTCCATTCATACTGGTAAGGCCACACTGGCAATCTTATGGGTGACAACCTCTGAAGACCCCGAAACTAGTGGGCGCGGGCTAATGAAAAAATTCCAGCCAAAAAATGCTACTAAACCACAGGAATACAAAGCTGGCATTGTGAATTTGTGGTAGTACATAGCGACTTTTACGACAGTCGGCACATGCTGGCCTTTTACGGCATTTATGAGTCTACACTGTACTGAGCTCTTGAGTTCCGTAGAGCGTCGGCAGCCTGGGTGCCGTCTTCCGTAGTTACCATGGACTATGGAGGATGGTACCCAGGCCAGAGCAAGGACATCATCAAGTAGACACTGCAGCTGTGTTTTCCAAACGCAAAAAAAAATGTATCTCCAAGTTAGTGTAGTATGAGAAGCGTCGTAACTTTAATATATGATGAAATGTTATATTACGATGTGAAAAACGTTGTGGACATGTTTCCCAGGTTGCACCAGGAGAGTCCTACCAGTACCAGATCGAAATCCCGCTGGATCACGCGAGAGGAACGTTCTGGTACCACAGCCATCACCACGGAGCCACGTCATTCCATGTACGTAAGACTGCGTTCGTAGCCAGAGGAGGTACAAGGCGTATCCCAGAGTTCCCTGTGACCTTTGTATTGTGGGATACGCTTTCCACCTTCTCTGGTTCGTAGCGAAACTATGGTTATAAAACAGGGCTCGAAATACCGGTTTCCTACATGTACTTGCGGTACCTAACCATATTTGCGCGCTACCTAGTTTTCGGGCAAAGACCGTGCGAGCAACGTGCAATCCGTCTATATGTTAAGTACTACCGATTTTAGCGAGGAGTCGAATCATATAAGACTGTTTTACGAGCCCAGAAATAGAAAAGAACTTAATGACCGCAATCCAGGCAATCAATGACAGCTTTTCGCTGCGTGTCAAGGGCGTCATCTAGCGGCCTGAAATACAACTGCACCGCAGTGATGCTGCCAGTGCGATTTTACATTATATAATTAGCACCGACTTTTAGAGATCAATCATGAGATAAATGCTGTTGGATAACTGAAATAGTAGTGGCGTCCTTGTACCCTAGCGAGTTCAACTTGAAACGAATGAACGTTTTCTTGTTTGCGAAGATTTTACAGTATATTACAATCCATCTGAAAAAAAAAATAGAAAATTCCACGAATGCAGTCCCAAGGGAATTGGTTTTCAGGTAGCCTTCGCTTCTTTGGACCGGGTAGGGAAGGCCTTTGTTACTAAACATGCAAAAGGCAACATTTAGGGCAAATTGTGGCTATTTACACACAGAATATTAATGTTTTTTACGCATAAAGATGAACGGCGGCATGGCGGGGTTCCTGATAGTAGAGGACGACCCTGCTACCATGTCGGACGAGCTTGACGCCATTTCCTGTCCGAACAACTGTCAGAACGACCTGCCGCTCCTGTTCGGCCCGTGGTTCAAGTACGCCGTCCCCTCGCCTTTCCTGGCGCCTCTGAGCTTTGCCGTGCTCCAGCACATCTGGGGAGATGCCGTCAGGTGTGGTTTGTTTGTGTCGCATAACCGGTAAACCACCTTTTTAGGCGTAACACACCAGTTTTGTACATGTACGTACATTTGTACAAGATGCGTAAGACCGGGCTGTAAGGTTTGAACCACTCACACCGGAAAGGTCCCCTACTCTTTTTGATAAGCACGGTGGGTTCTTTAACGTGCGTGAGGTGTGGCTCTCCTCAAACACGGGACCTCCATATTAAATTAACGTCCCTAACCGAAGCTAAGTACTCATTGACACCAGATTGAAGTGAGGAAAGTTGTGTAAACTGCCTTTCCCAAGGGCACAAGATCGGTAACAAAGTTTGTCAGGTGCAAGGCTACAGCAAAGGGGTTAAATATTTCTTACTGCTTGTTTTTTTTCTTCTTTTTTTCTCTTCAAGGTTACCAGTGTACAACGTGACCGAGAACACCACGCTTGCTGATTGGCTGATGAACCCTGCTAACGGGGTCGACTACTTTCTCACCAATGGTAAAACGTTATCTCTATACATAGTTGTCCGGACATTTAAATACGGTTTGCTAAAGTAAAAGGTTGACTGCTCTCTCTCTCTGGCGAGACACGAGACTTTTTGTGTATGTTTATGTTCACCGAAGGAAAATACATGTATATCATTTTTCTACGTTTCCTGTTCTTCTTCTTCTCCAAACCAAAAAGGTCAATGACCTGAACCAGACTGTCTGTTACCATGGTAACTAGTGTTGGATTACATCATGTTGCAAGTTTATAGCAGGAGGGATTTTGACTCCTGTCTGACCATATGTATGAATGTGTTTGAGTAAGAATTAACAGAGCAGACCATATGCGAATGTAAACATTATGCATTTGCTTTGCAAATGTTACCTTTCTAGTAATTAATAAGTGTTTTTTGTATCCTCAGGTCAACTACAACCGACAATCACTCTGAAGAGGCGTGAGATTAAGAGGTTCCGAATGCTGACTGCTGGGATGTGGGAGTTGCTGTTCATCACAATAGAAGGTGAGTGCGTTTGGGACCGCATGGTAGATACATTTCCCTGTAATCACGCATATGTGTGGGTATGTAAATATTGTACGTTTGGGAATGCATCTGTAGCAGCAAAACCTGTGCTGTAGTGCAATGTGAACCAGTCAGAACTGCCCTGAGGAAGGTGACAGACGATCACTGAAACGTCGGCTGAATAAATGACTTGGTTGTGTAAAAAGAGTCTCTTTACTCAGTGTCTTACCAACCTGATGAAACTATTCACGGAGGTTACTTTTTCTCGTTTGTATTTTTCCCTTCCCTGTCAGGCTCCAGCTGTGAGCTGCAGGTACTAGCCTGGGACGGGCTGTACGTGGACCGGCCTTACACCGTCAACAAAGTGGTCCTGGGGCCGGGCCAACGCCTGGACCTGGCCGTCAGGTGTAGCCAAGAGGGAAGCTTCAAAGTAAGAAACGTTACGACTACGAAAAAAACAACTTCTGTTTGTATAATAGGGTCATTAGTCAACATCATTTGGGATAGAATGGCTTTATATAACTGTTTTTGTATGTCTTCGTTCGACTTTTTTCGATTTCGCCATCTTAGACTGGCAGCATACAAGGTTATCACTCATGCGCATGTGTTGTTCGAAAAGGATTCTGGGTACTGTCCTTAGTGCTGAAATAGCTGTTCAGTGCAGGTTTTTATCTATTCATTTTTCCACCTCTTGATTCGGCTGTGAAACGCATACATCTAAGCCTGGAATATGATATATTTGATGATTTTGGAATAAAGTATAAATGATAAGTGTTTTGCATGACCATGAAAAAGCATTTTCGCCATTTATTCGTGTCTTTAACACAGATGAAGTCAGCTCCAACAGCAGACGACTTGTTGAGTGTTGGACCAGAAAGCGTACCCTACACTGGTATACTCGCCACCATACTGGTCAATGGTAACATAATCATATCCATTTTCCATAATTTCTGTAATGATGATTTCAAACCAACCCCTCCCTCCTTGCATTTAGAGAGATCTCACCATTCATTCTGTTTCAATTGTTAATGCACACTTTAATAATCTATTTCCTTTCTAAGTCCCGCCTTCAGAAAGATCGTTTTTTTCTTTGCTAAGACACAATCAACGCCATCATGGACTTCCCTTACGAGCTGCCCTCCCGCCCAGCCTACAACGCCGACTTGCGGAACCTAACGGAAAAGCAGGTAAGTCATTGACATTGTCGTGTGCATCTAATATTTTGGAGGAATAGACGTATCGCAATTGCTGAGGATTTCAAACTGCTCAAAGCTTAACAAGATAAGCTTTAAAACGCGAGGAGACTTCCGTACATTGTATGGTGTTACCTACTGTTCACATTTTGTATTCAAGGCGCAGGTATAGTACCGTATACTCCAACATGATTGACACTTCTTTACACTAGATCCAAGGGAGGTTCGTGGTTGAGTTTGGGCCAGGATTTGAATTTAACCGTCAACCGTACGTCTCCCCGACTTACTACAGGTACAAGGCCGAGGTGGACACGTATCAGGTCAGTCGGGAACATGGCGGAAATTTTGCAATGGTAGCGTGTAGCTATTTTTCTTATGTCTCCTCCAATGCGATTTCAGAGCAGCAAACCTGGAAACATTCTGAACAAGGCAATTATTATGATATTGACACATACTGCTTTACATTTCAATCAGCATTTCATACTTTGACTATCTAAAACTGCAGAAACAAGCCTCAAGACGAGTCCTTTATTTTCTGGGTGTTGCCCTAAAAATCATCTCAGGGTCCTTCCAGTAGCCATTTTCATTCAGTATTTTTTGCTCCTCGAGAGTCAATACACATTGGGAAAGTGTGGTTTCAACTCAGTATGTAGATAAGTGACTAGAATATTGACTTAGAAAAATCAGGTTTCCAAGCCCTAAAACTGCCTTGGATGCCTTTAAACTTGCTCGTTCTGGATTTGAGTCGTAAAATACCCTCCCCCCCTTTTTCAGGAGTGGCACATTCTGAACACCAACCCCCTGAAGGTGCACCCGTTCCACCCACACGTCCACCATTTCCAAGTGATGTCCTACAACAAGTACGAAGGCCCATACGGACATCTTGACGTCTTCGTCGGCCTAGCATCCAGGGCGTATTTTGACTTACAGGTACATTTGATGTACCGTGATTTTATCTTATTTTCCTTGGTGTTACTCTGAACTAAAATTGTGATAGCAAAGAGTGTCATCAGATCTATCAACTAGTTCGTGACTGGATTAAATTTGACACTGTGAAACAAACAATAACGTGTCTTTATACCAACTTGAGGTGTAGAATAAGAGATTTACCGAAGTTAGATCCAAAATGTTTAGCCTATCCATGGCCTCCCATTTGACCTTGGATATTTCGAACAAGTTAAGACAGGTCATGAGATTTTGAAAATCAACCCAGTTGCTTGAGTAACAATTTCCTTGTGAATTTGACCTTGGGGTCGTGGGATCGTGTGGCGTAGCGGCAGAGTGCTCAACTCGGAATCAAGAGGTCGTCCCGGGTTCGAGTCCTGACATGCCACCGATCCTGTGCCCTTGGGAAATGCATTTTACATGACTTTCCTCACTTGGCTCAGGTGAAAATGAGTATTGTATTGTTGGTGTTGAAAAAACTTGAGTGTGCCGTCACCACGTCTTGTGACTACATGTTGGAATAAAAAAAAAATGACCTTGACGTTCCCTTGCCCAAAGGGTAAGATGTGTTACCGGCAGTACCCGGGGTTTGACGCCTCCGCTGCCCACGCCGGACCGTCTCCCTCTGGTCCTAACTCACGCCTGGAACGAGACGTGGACGGACGAGAAGTCCATCTACAACCCTGTGGGTCAGTGGCGGGACACGGTCATCATCCCGCCGCTTAGTAACGTCACCATCCGGCTACAACTACACAGGTAGGGAATTTTGCCTACCGGTTAGCCTCTACCAGGCTTCGGGTGGCGGCTGCAAAGAGTAGAAATCGGGCAAATAGAGAGATAACATGCCAGGGGAGTTTGTCTGCGGCATGCGATCTCTCTATTTGCCCGATTTCTATACTCTCCAAGCAGAGGTTTGGGCTTGGGATTATTTTTAGCGTTTTTATAGGCTTTTTTTTTAAAATCAGGGTTTTGTCTTTTGCACTGGATTTTTTTCCACCAAACCCGCCGCTTAGTAACGTCACCATCCGGCTACAACTACACAGGTAGGGAACTATGCTTCACTTAACCGTAAATAGAAAAGCACACCGTCTAGCAGCGCCATCATACGAATTATGCTAGAATAACAGTACACCATTAAGTTTACTAGTACAAAATTTAAACACAGCCTTCACGATATATTTTCCAGGTACAGGGGCCCGCTGTACGTGCACTGCCACACCCTGTTCCACTCTGACCACGGGATGTCGGGAGTTGTGCAGGTGGTGGGGCCGGGCGAGCCGACCGGGGGGGCACACGTGTCCGCCGGCGGGGTCTGGCCCGGGACCTGCCGCCGGACTGATGTGTACAGCCCGGACACGTACGGTGCAGGCGGGGTGCAGGTACCGAGCCGGGCAGGCCCGCCGCAGCGGCTAGCAGCGCATCGGTAAGGGTGTTAGAGGAACAGTTTGTGACAATAGCAATAGACACTAGAAAGGTAACATTTGCAAAGGAAATGCATAATGTTTACCTTCGCATATGGTCTGCTCTGTTAATTCTTACTCAAATACATTCATATATATGGTCAGACAGGAGTGCAACATGAATCTCGAAAAGGATGCTGGGTACTCTCCTTGGTGCTGAAACACGTGTTAGGCGCTGACCTTTATTTACCCAATGTCTGATCATTGCTTCATTTTGCCTTAGCACATAGGTACCTAAACCATAGATAATACACATACTTTCCTTCATCCTTGTTGTATTTCCTCCTTACAGTGGCTGGCTTGTCTGGGTTACAGCGTTGGTGATGTTCCTGTGTCTGCATATGAAGCTGTATTAATGCAAGAAGAGTAGACTTTTGTAAGGTCAACTACAAAATAGAAACACAAGATGAATCCTTAAATCATACTTACTAAGGAATTAGGGCTAAAGTAATTAAATTTGTAATATCATGCTACAACCAGGTGGGTTTAATTGTTGGTTTCAGTATCTTTTCTAATAACAAAGCAACATTTCATGTACAAATGTACTTACATACTTTTACATTGATATGAGACAATCAGACTACTTCCTGCTTCACTTATAGCAGTTAACATCGTGTAAAATACGCATTTTCACGGAAACCGGTGCATAGAAAAGTACACCGTGTAGCAGCGCCACCATGTGGATTCTTCTAGGATAGCAGCACACCATTTGTTAGTTAGACCTGTGCAGTCCAGAGATTGAACAATTAAAGTACCTAAGAATGATTCAAGACAAAAGGGCACCGAACAAAAATTATCACAACTAAATCAATCCTTGATTACAAATATAACTAAGTACATGTAATAAACATATTCTTATATTTGTCCAAAGCATATAGAAAATGAATTTCATGTTGTTATGGAATGTACCAAATATGATGTTATACGTAACAAGCTATTTACATTTCTCGAATCAAGTACCATAGATTTTAAGAGTCTCGATGTTGGAGACAGATTTGAATATATCTTTACATGTAACGGTCCCCACAACGCAAAAATAGGTAGATATATAAAGGAATGCTTTGCTATTAGAAAAAATTCTAAAACTTGTGATTAGCCCACTTGATTGTAACACTTTATCAACGACTTGTAATATCCCTTATTATTTGAATGATTATGATATAGATATGTTAGGTTTTATTCGACATTAGGTCTTATTCAACACACTTATTTTATTGTTGTTACTGTCTTTATGTAGTTTGCCATACAATGTACCATGTGCATTTGTCGTGCAATAAAGTTCTTCTATAAACATTAACTTTACCTTATTTTTGGTGGGTAATGCCAGGCCATGTTATTCCGCTGTGATGTTGGTGACTGCAACAGATATTGCTGTTTGATTACACACTGTTTTCTTCATAGCATTACTGTAAAGGGTAAAGAAGACAATGTACAACTGTAGGAACCATGAAAGGAACAAGTTAGCTCAAATTTCAATATCTAAAATTCAAGAAAACAACAAAACATGTAAAACCAGAGATGTAGTTTTAATACAACAAACATGTGGTCCTTGATAGTACAAAAAATTCACAGGAAAATGCAGTAACATTTCCTTACATTAGCACCTATGACACTGAATCTATGGCAATACATAAGTTAGACAACAATGTAAAATACAAATCTAACCATCACATTAGTCTCAGGAAATGACTCCTTCAGTGCTCGTTAAAAAGTTGTAATATGTATCAATAAATTACACAATTTTTGGAAAGTATACATAAATAGTCATCCCAATGTCACCCCAAACATACCCGTTACATTTTATAATACTGCGATATGAGCGTTCATATCTTTTGTGACATTACTTTTCTTTTACTGCATAAAACAGTTTTGACTGCTAACTGCCAATACTGGACTAGTTGGCTATTAAATAAAAACTTATAAAAAAACCTTGTCGCACTCTCTTCATTTACCCTTCCAAAGACAACAGCAATCTCAGGCCACTACCTATCATACCCAGGATACAATAAAAAAATTGTAAAAGTATGTATCAACATTTGTGTGGCCTTAACACATGGGTTAAAACACCAGCTCCATCCACATTTTAAAACATCCATGCCAAGTTGAACTTTATATTGCATGAACACTATTTCTAACACATGAGGTTATGAGGTTTCAACACTGCCAAACTCCTTGTACAAACCCTTAAAAAATACAACACTGTGACATCTATCTCACTATATTTTAAAAACAGTCACACATTAGGCCACACCAATTTAATTTCTTGGTTAACGGATTTTTCCAGAAAAATAATGGAGCGGGCGGGCGAAAAAAAAAAAAATAAAAACAGGCCTAGGCATCCTATTATGGTCCAAAATGGTACGATATGAGCCATGAAGTCAACACACCAGGCTGGTTCAAAATTTAACAATGAATTTTGAACTTTTAATGATACCATTGCATTGAGAGATGGAATAACTGTAACAAGTAGGATGAAAAGGACTGTTTTCAACTGTTCAGGGCAAAATATGAGCATTTTGCAGTTGATTCTGAATTTTTATTTTTATTTGCAAATCAGAAAAAATGAAGAGGCGAATCCGTTAACCAAGAAATTAAATTGGTGTGGCCTTATTAGTACAGATTCTATATACAACATGGTACATTGCAATCTGTTGTGGAGTAGTTCACCACTGAACATTATCTCCACAGATTATTTCTGAACAATTTGGAAACAATTTTTGCACTGGCCATTTAAGAACACTTGTATGATAGCTGAAGAGTATCAAAAAATTACATTTATGAATTTATGCTGAATTACAGTCATCATTTATAATTACATTTGTACACCAGCACCTATTCCCTTACCACTGCACATATCATATTAGAACTGACAAAATGAGTATAAAAAGAGCATTACCACAAATGCGGGGGATTTAGGTAGTGTGGATTGTTCAGGGAAAATTGCGAACACCTCTCTTCCCTATTCTTTTTTTTTCAACCATTTGTTGTTGTATTTTTCTATAAAAGCCCTCAAGATAGTCCTAAACATACTCATGTTTAACACCCCTCTCAACATTGTCGAATGGAATGGCCCCATACACCCCTTCCATTTTTCATGCGGTTATGACAGGCTGAGGAAAAGACTGCGTGCTACATCCCACCACGATGTCGTGGTACGACGGAACCAGGAGGTACTTTCTCGAGATGCACTTGTCGTCCTTACACGCGTCGTCGTGTCTCGGGAACACCTTGTGGGAATCCCTCTGTCCGTCACCTGTGCGTATCCTCTTCATCTGCGCAGGCAGGTACCTGGTGTCGTTGGCATGGTGACCAAACAGGTCTAAGGCCAGGTCTCCGCTAGTCCCTCCGTACGGTCTGTTCCAGAACTGGCTACTTCTAACCAGTTCTGACTGGCCCGTGTCGGTCCCTATGACAACCAAACTAGTTCCAACCGGTCCCAACCTGTCGGTGTTTCCATCTACGCCATTCAGGACGGCGCTGGAGAATTCCAGGACGGAATCTCGGATGCGGGGAATGGTGACCAGAAGGCTGGACACCTCTTCTTCTGACATCATCTCCTCACAACCGGCCTCTTCCGGTGCTAGCTGGTCAGAGCCGGTTCCCACCGGTTTGAGCCAGGCTGCCTCCCGGGTGGCTGGGGCGGTGGCGGGGGCTGTGATGAGGTCAGAGGTCAGCTGGGAGGCGTGGTGGGCGACAGACGCGGTGCCGACGAGAGCTGCGACACAGGCGCTGTAGGCCAGCATGCACAGGCACATTACCTGTGGTAACACGACACAACACATGAGCTGTGGAGGAATTTTCAACCATGGTTACAGCAAAACTACTACATGAATCTGATATCATTTGGATAAAAACTACTGCATTTGTGGATAGACAGACTGACCCTAATGCTAACAGTTATGGGACTGAGCGAGAGTAAGTGTGTGATTTCGTTAAAACTGACCATCATAAAAGGAATCATAAGGTTTTAGTCCTGTATTCAATGAAGTCAACTCAACTGCTAACTCAAGCAAGACTCATTTGAGCTTGTGACGACACCAGATAAGACAACAGTGCTATGTAAGTGCCTGTTTCTTTCTCCAAAAGTGCCATAGGGAACAGCCACGCACGACCGCCCAACAAATTGCTCCCTACCAAACGACAAACTGCATTAGTCATGGAATGTGCACCCTTGACCCCAAACCCAGGCACACGCAGCCATTGGAACAGGCTTTTCCCAGCAAATTGCTTCCACCAAATTGAAACCCAATTTTCTGTGAAATGAAATGAAGTGGGGGTCACTGTTATTAGCTGCTGGCAATTTTTTTTTCTCTTTTGGGTTTTTATCAACTCCTTTGTGGGTCTGGCTGTGAGTGAGTGAACACAGCTGCAACATACATATTGGCTCTATGTATGAAGCTATACCACATTTGTGGAAGGATTGACATAACAGGTGACTGTCACCTCGTCAAGATGTCAACCCTGAGACCAGACTGTAAGGTTTGAACCATTCACACCGGGAAGGTGGGCACTTAACTATCAGTTTAATATTGATACTGCTATGTCAGCTTTTCATAGGTCGTGGGCTGGGAAGGGTTAAATATGATTTGATTTATTGAAATTGGAACACATGGGACACAGGCAGCTGTTGCTGGTGTTGTGTCCCGCACATAGAAACAAATACAGGATGGGAAAATACTCATTTTCACTTGAGTTTAGTGGGGAAGGTCATGTAAAGTGCCTTTCCCAAGGGCACAAGATCGGTGGCATGTCAGGACTCGAACCCGGGACCTCTTGGTTCTGAGTCGAGCACGCTGCTGTTGCGCCACACGACCCCACATTTCAAATATGATGTTGCAGAAGCAGGCTTGATCCTGAAAAGTTCTTTGCTGTGTCTTTACCTCCACCATCCACTGTGCGGTGGCAGCCATGTTGTCCCACAGCCGCGCCTGTTGCCATAGCGCCCACATGTCCGTGTACGAGAACCAGCCTCTCCGACGCCCCTCCATTACCGCTATCCTGAAAATCGGAAAAAAAAGAAACCTCTTTTTATCCAGCTTTGGCTCATCAAGGATTCTCTTCCACTGGACTTAACACAAAAGACAGACACTATGTACAGTCTACCCTTCACCAAACTACTATGTACAAATGTACATTGTATACACCATAATACAGGCAAAAAAACCCGAGCGTTCTTACATACGTATGGTCACCTTCAGGACATGGTTTGAGGAGCAAGTCATAAATATAGGCAAAAAACCTCTTCAAACTGACACAATATGATAACAAAATATTATGGCTGGCAAGGTCTAACTTTTACAGCCAACATATTAGGAAAAGGATAACATTCAAAAGGTTTGGGAAAACTGCTCTGTATTGAAACCAATGAAAGCACATCACCCACACACTTATTGTGTTAGCTCAACAGAATACCACATCCTCTAGTCTTTCACCTGTCTGATTCACTGTAAGGACTACAATGGACACTAATCCTAACCCGTCAGGTTCAGCTGTACTGTACTATAATGGTTAGACTTGGGCATACCAGCCGGGATCCTGGCTTATCAAACTGTCACTGTGAGTGACTTGCGTGTTCTCAACTGTGCTCTACCACTTTGGGAGGTCTGATGTTTCATAAGGTAACTTCGCTCAACTGGTGAACATGTCATGTCGATGAAGGTTAGACATCCAGGTAATGAGATACACAAGAAAACAGTTACTCAGAATGAGGAAAAGTAGTGGATGCTACTTGGAATGTCTGAGAGTTTTCAAAATCTATCAAGTTGCTTCAGTACTGTTTCTTGTGATGAACAAGTCTTTTATTCAAAAAGGATAGCTTTAATCCTTTCACATCATTGTCTTTGTGATATATTGGTGAAGGTTAGACATGCAGGTAATAAGATACGCGAGAAAACTGTTACTCAAGCAACTGGATAGATACTAGATATTCAAAACTGACAAAATGTAGTGGATGCAAGCTGAAGTGTCTGACAGTTTTCAAAATTTATCCAGTTGCTTGCATAACTATTTTCTTGTTCATTGTGTATGTGCTATGTGTTTGAGCACATTCATTTTCCTTCAGATAGCTGTTTAGCCACTTGAAGAATAATACTGATTGACACGCCAGTCTTTCTTAACCAGATTCCTCCTCTAGACTTCTCAAAGAAATCCTACAAAACCTTGAGTGACAGCTAGGTTAAATGATGTCAAGCTGGGATAGGCTGGATACCTCTCCACCAAGTTGACACGGGATTAGAACCCATGTCTTTTGAACCCTGTGACGTACCTGGCCTCCAGCAAATTCACATACAGTAGGAACTCCTCTGGACGAGTGAACAGCTGCCAGTCCTGGAAAGAAAGAAAAAATTATGAATGACATGTACAGTTATGTTAGACATTAGCTATTGTAGTGGTTAACATTAAAAATGGAACTGCTACTCATTTGCAACCTTTGTTCTACACTAATATACATTTTTTCAGTTCAGTTTTTATTCGCACTTTAAAACAAAATACAGACACAAGAAAATATAAATGAAATGTGACAGTGCAGGGAGGCCGGAAGCATAAAATGCTTATGAGGAGGCCTCCCTTCATAACTTAATTAACAATTCAAATTAATCGGATAAATAAGAAATAACTTACTAGGTAACGGGTAAATGAAACAAAACAATAAAATACAATACGATACAATACTATCTACAATAATGAAAAGTAGTAATGAAAAGTAGTAAACAAGGAAACTTAAACAAAAATTAAGAATGTGTGGGGTTATTTATGAAAGTTGCTTTAGTATGATTTTTGAAAATGGTGACGGAGGGACTAATTTGTAAAGTTCTACTTAGGTTTCATTATCTTTAGCCTTGTTACCAAACCTATTATAGCTCCCGAATCCTGCATCCTCTCAAAAATATCTGCTGCTATCATAAAACATACTCAACATTTATTTGGTACCATCAGTTTCCTCATTTTGTCTTTTCCTATTTTTCACCACTAACATATTTTTGATCCTAAGAAATTAAAGAAAGGGCTTTGCACATCAAGAATGTGAAAGGAAATTCCAAATTAAAGGTGATCACATTTGAAATTCTTGCTACTCAAGTTTTCTTTCTCTCCTGTCCTCTGTCTTCTCGCACCTGTATATCCCTTTGTCCCTTGACAATTATCTTCTTAAAACTTCCCTTCCTTCAACTTTCCCTGCTCTATTCACTACTAAGGCCACACCAATTTAATTTGTTGGTTCTCGGATTTTTTTAGAAAAAATATGAAGCGACAGGGCGAAAAAAAATAAAAACAGGTCTAGGCATCCAATTATAGGCTTAAATGCTACAAAATGAGCCATGAAGTCAACACAAAAGGCTGGGTTAAAATTTAAACATTGAATTTTGAACTTTTAATCAAACCACTGCAATGATAGATGGGAAAACTGTAACAACTAGGAAGAAAAGGACTTTCCTCAACTGTTGGGGGCAAAACATGAGCATTTTTCAGTTGATTCAGGGCCAGAATCAATTTTTTTTTTTTTGCAAATCAGAAAAAAACGAAGAGGCGAATCCGAGAACCAACAAATTAAATTGGTGTGGCCTAATCTCTGCTCTTAATCGGTAACTTTACAGGTAATGACTACAGGTGGAAGTGGGTGGAACTGGTATTTAGTAACTTACAATCAATGGCTTAACAAAATTCTAATACCATGACTGCGATCATTCACTGGACATAACTTTGTATAGCAAAAATTACTGGGTCTTTTGGGTCAAGATACTGATAATCCTAATATCAGATCTATTCTACAGGTGTTCTGGAGTAGTGATTTTTGACTGGAGTGATAAACAAAAGATCTAAAATGGAAAGGAAGCAATGATTCTATTGACAGACAGCAATGTCTGTTTTGTTGTTACCATGTAATGCAGAGTGTTCTAGCCAGCATCTACTAGTATCTTTCTGTCATTTGTTGGAATTTTGCTGCTCGTGACAGACGAAATTTTGCCCAATCTGGTCATCTTTGATAGACAAAACTCATTGTGTAAAGAGATGGGAGAAGATGTCATTCAACTAAGCTTCAACTAAACATGCCCCCAAAATGTTGGAAATGTTAACATCCCATCTGTAGTTTCCAAATGTTAAGTTGGAAAAGATGTCTTCTGCAACACGCAAAATTCTGATGCAACATTAACAAAAAATCTGACGACATCCGTGAAAAATCAGGGTTTCGCGCAGGTGCTGATGTAACTTACAGCAATGGTCCTCTCCTTCCTAATGCTCTATTATCCTTTACTGACAGATTAAGCGGCAGTTCTAACCTTGACATTTGCAGGTTAAGCCACAGGTGCAGACCATTATATTGCCCACTGAAACCACCTTGTCCCTACACACAACCCAACTTGCTGATTGACAGCACGGCTTTTTTTAATCCAGGCCGCCAGTTTGAGGAGTTAGCGAGACTACAATACAGCTGACGGCTTATCTGTTAGGATCTTTCTACTTCAATAGTCAGAAAAAGGTGTGGAGGAAGGCCAATTCTATAGATTGCAGGGTTCAAAAGTACCATAGAATTAGGTGTTGGACCAAGGATGGATCCCTTTGGCCTTACGTTGCAAAACAACTTTTTAGTTTATGAAAAATACTAGTAACTACGTTGTACAACATGTACACACACACACACACACACACACACACACACACACACACACATTCATACACACATGCATACACAGTGACATACACATACACATACACCAATACTTACGTGCTATCACACACAGACACACTATATATTCACATACAATTACTAGAATCCCTATACTACACTCTATCATGTTTGTGGTTGTTTTTTATGATACATTTGTAATTTGATTTCGAGCCCTTACTCACTGGAATGGATTATGACAATGTGTCTAACCATTGATTGAAAATATATTGTTCTAGCTTCTATCCTCTTTCTAGCCTCTGTATTTGTACCATTACTTAATGAACCAAAGGCTGCCACACGCAAATACTAGTTTCCCTATACTATACCATATTTGTTTGTGGTACATTTTTATGATACATTAATTTTGATTTCAAGCCCTTACTGGAATGGATTATGATGATACAACTGTATGTCTGACTAATCATTTAAAACACATTTGTCTAGTTTTGCCTCAGATAGTTGTACCATAGCCTGGAGACTGCCATGCTGTCTACAATGTAGGGGTCGCTGTTAGACAAGAAATAGTTTGAGCTGCACTCAGAAGATAGCCTGGGGCGTCTGTCACTGTAGCTGCACAAGAGTGTGGCTCGGTCTCTTTGGTGGTGCCAGATATCATTGGGAGATAACCAGTTGTTTATGTACATGTAACAACCATCAAAGAGGGGACTTCCTTTCCCACCATACAAGTCCCTCCAACAACAGACATCCATCTTTCGGAGCTAACAATGGCCCCTTTCCTGTGAAAATACTCTCCTTTGTAACCGATCTCGGTTAAAGAAGACTCTTACCTGTCCTGGGTGTTGACACTCGCAGCCACATTTGTTAAAAAGGGAAGCACTTTTCTCATGACTCAGTAACACAACATGAACACACATGTCGTTCCCTGCCTATCTCGCGCCATTCCCACATCTCCTACCCGACTTGTTGACTGTAAACTCCTGTTTCATTTTATCTTTTAAAGTCCTGAATGGAGGTGTTGTTTTGGGTGCACTCTTCAAGTCAGTGAGAGCAAAAAATGCTTTACTTTGATGTTGTGAAAGATGCTGTACTGAAACATTGATGTGGAATAACTCATATGCGGCCCTCACCACACCTGTGCCTCTAGCTTATAATCCTGTGGCTCATCCTGAAAGAAAGGAGACATTTAAGGTAACATTTACACCTCCCAAACAGCGAAAGATCAAATCACAGCTACCGAAGCAATTAACAGCAATTGTTCCGATCGCTATCTCCCTCTATTGTTCTTCCGCAGGGCGGGTGAGATCTAATCGTACAAACTGCCCAGAGCTAGGGGTGACCTCTGAGGCCCTCACAGCACAGGTGTCAAAAATGCAATCATAGCCAGTTCTCAATAAGTACCCTCCATGTTTTGACACAAAACAGAGCCGTGTTTCTGACAGCTGAAAAGGCGCGATGACTAGTGGAGTGGAAGGGGTTAGATTAACCGGCGGTTTCTCTGCTTAATGGAAGGAATAATTTGTATTGATGTACAAGCCACCTGCAAAAGACTACACGGTCTTCCTACAAAACTCATTTTGCACTCATCAAGCACAGATGCAAAAATGCCTGTACCCTACATACACCTACCTAGAACCTCATCTGTACACATTTTTTCAAACCAAATTCCTTCACGTGTTATGAAATCCACATATATCTTGTCTTTCAGTTGGTGTCCATAAAAGAAGGTTTTGAAAACCAATTTTAAGCACAAACATAATGACGTGTGGTATTTTAGATATTGATACAAAGCTGTATTCCAAAGATATTACATCAATCTTGACAGCAACATTGAGACTAGATAGATTGAGACCTGAGAGAATGAGAAAAAATGAGCATTGCCATCAACCCATTGACATTGTTGAAAACGTAGCATTTGATGCTCTTTTGGTACTTTTATATTTCAATTATCTTGAGAAATTACCATGGCGACGAGAAAGCTGGCCTCAAGTGTGTTGACCTCCTCCACATCACGTTTACCTGTAGTCAAGTCATAAAATATAGAGACATGAATGTACACCATTAGTTTCATCATTGTTACACTATGTTACATAAGGACTATATACACTTCAGTGTTAGAAATACCCATCTGCAGTCTGCATGTTGCAGAGACATTTGCAATATTGCAGAATAAAAATTAGGCAACCTGCAATTTTGCAGACTGAAAAAAATCAGGGGTTCAATGGTGTTTAAGAGCTTTTGTGTTTACTAATGTTTACAAGTAATTTTGCATGTATTTTTGCGTGTATTTGCAGAAAGTATTTCCGAATTGCAGAACAAAATTTTGACACTTGCAGAACACTGATATAAGGTATTTCTACCACTTCACTAAAAACCTAATATGTTAACAGGTTTCCTTCATTTTCTAGCATATTGTCTAATGTCATTGTTCTTATTTCTTTCAACTGTATAGAATAAATAAATGTAACAGAACAAAAACATCTGTCCTCACCTGCTTCAGCCCATTCATCATTGAAGACCTCTTCATCTTCTCCCTCGTCATACAGGTACTTAGAGGCTACCATCTAAACAAACAAATGAACAAACAAAGAATGGCAACATTAACTATACACGTTTTACTATGGCCACGAACAGCTGTCAAGTCATAAATTTGATGAAAAAAAGATACAGAACATCACATGTTAGACAAAGTCCTATGCCTTGAGAGTTATTTCATATATTTTAGTGATAACTTATGTACTGAAAACTAAAGGGCATTGCAGTATAGTGATAAAACTTTCTAGACTATAGTATAGTCTAGAGATTTGTATTTGAAAAGCTTTATCACTAGTCTATGCCTTATGCATGGACATGTACTGTTTGTCCTTGAATTCGATAAGAAGTGTTTATGAGGATTTCATTCGGTCTTGTATATTTTTGTTTAGTCCTAACTATCAATAAACACATATTGTTGAATCAAACCTAATGAGAAGACTTTTTGATCTTAGTGTTACTCTATACATTTGGCTACTTAATTGGATAAAAATGATACATGAGTTGCTACAAGGTTAAGGTCGCTTGATTGCTGTGTCGATCACACGGAGACAAGCCAATTACTAACTAGTAAGTGAGTGGCCAGGAGGAGTTCTGATTGGTTAAAGCACTGATTGGTTTAAGCTCCAGCTGCCCAAACCCTTGAGAAGAGCCACGGTCAGATTTAAGTGTTTGCCTCCATCCTGTCAGTTATTTTGACTAATCGTCAGTAGCAAAGGTTTTGTGTCCACAGTGTAACCGGGCCCTCTAAGCGAGCTGTCACATTCCTGCTACAAAGCGAGGGGCAGGCCCTCTTCTGGCACGCCACCAAGCAGTTCAAGGGTTCCCATTCAAACCGCAGAAAATGGAAAACTGTTTGCAAACATGGCAGCCGGTCATGATTAGATGTGGAACACTGTGTGCGCGACGCCCAAACAATAATATCTCGTCCGGCGCGCGGAGTCCGAACATTCCACGCCGAATTCCTCGCCATAATATGTTTCAGTTGTGGTAAATATACAATGTGGTTCGGCCAGATGTAAGCTATCCTGGCAGGGCGTAAGGCGATATCTTACGTCGCTTATGGCAAGGTGCTGAGTACACTGTTGAGCTGTATACAGTCAATTCTGCTTGAAAAACATGCAGGACATGGAGTAGGTGGGGTGGCACATTTCAACACAAAGTCTTGTGTTGTACAGTGACATGAAAACTCGGGAGGTTACAAGTTCAGGTCAGGCAAAAACAACGTTTTACTAAAAATAGAGGATAATTTCCATGTTGTCAAGGCTCCCAGGTTCAAAAGGCTTTCTGCACGCGTCTAGAAGTTAAACAGAAACATGTTGAAGTTATACTGTGGGCAGTCTGTTAGGCAGTAACAGATCAGTAGGAGTCTCTCCCTAGACATT